>NW_016803268.1:621653-629731 GCF_001698545.2 Rhinopithecus bieti | reverse complement strand
AAAAAAAAAAAAAAAAAAAAAGAAGACTCTGTCACTGCCCTCTCCCCACATCTGGTGCTCACTGTGGAGACCTGCAGAGCATCTATTGCAAAAGCCCATCCCAGCATCTTCTTAATCACTGGTATACTTCCCTCCGTCACAAGCTTCATTTAAGAAAAGCCTCACACTCAGTGTTTTTCAATAATTTCAACATAGTATATTCCATGGCAAATTGTCTAGTTCACATTTGATTCAAAATTAATTCCCTAAGTTACAAGCAATAGACTGTTATTAGGTTTCATGTTCCCATAGGTTTCTACTTATGGAAAAAATTAACTTCTTCAAAACACCTATGGTGGAAGTTCTTCCTGTCACACCGCAATTCTATTGACAAGAAATAATAGTAACATAGTACTATTCGATCTATTCGATCACAACGGTAATGCCTGGCGCAGTGGCTCACACCTGCAATCCCAACATTTTGGGAGGGTGAGGTGGGAGGATCACTTGAGGTCAGGAGTTAAAGACCAGCCTGGCCAACATGGTAAAACCCCGTGTCTACTAAAAATACAAAAATTAACCAGGCGTGGTGGTGGGCACCTGTAGTCCCAGCTACTAGGGAGGCTGAGGCACAAGAATCACTTGCACCTGGGAGGTGGAGGCTGCAGTGAGCCAAGATCCCACCACCGCACTCCAGCCTGGGTGACAGAACAAGACCCCGACTCAAAAGAAAAAAAAAGATCACAATGATTTGGAATCTATCCCTCTCATCTAAAATTTCTTAAAGTAACAAACATCTTGGCCGGGCGCGGTGGCTCACGCCTGTAATCCCAGCACTTTGGGAGGCCGAGGCGGTCACATCACGAGGTCAGGAGATCGAGACCATCCTGACTAACACGATGAAACCCCGTCTCTACTAAAAATGCAAAAAATTAGCCGGGCGTGGCGGCGGGCGCCTGTAGTCCCAGCTACTTGGGAGGCTGAGGCAGGAGAATGGCGGGAACCCGGGAGGTGGAGCTTGCAGTGAGCCGAGATCGCACCACTGCACTCCAGACTGGGTGACTGAGCAAGACTCTGTCTCAAAAAAAAAAAAAAAAAGTAACAAACATCTTGAAAAGAATAAATCTGGTCAGGCACGGTGGCTCACGTCTGTAATCCCAGCACTTTGGGTGGCTGAGTTGGGCAGATTACGAGGTCACGAGTTCAAGACCAGCCTGGCCAACACGGTGAAACTCCGTCTCTACTAAAAATATAAAAAATTAGCTGGGCATAGTGGCTGTAATCCCAGCTACTCGGGAGGCTGAGGCACAAGAATCGCTTGAACCTGGGAGGTGGAGGCTGTAGTGAGCCAAGATCGCCCCACTGCACTCCAGCCTGGGCGACAGAGTGAGACTCCATCTAAAAAAGAAAAGAAAAGAAAAGAATAAATCCGTAATGGTATTGGAAAACAGAAGAATGATATGCCAATAGTTGACCAGAATTAAGGACCTAAATTAACAGAAAGTAAATGAGATCAGACAAATAACTTAAGTCCAGAGAAACCAGAGATCAAACTCTACAGAAGGAAGAAGCTGCAGAGATCAAACTCTACAGAAAGTCAGGACCGCTGCACAGGAAAAGCAAGCTTCAAGGACAAAAACCAATAAAGCGACACAGTTCCAAGTTCATCTACTATGATGGGGAAACCACCTGAGGTTCAGGGACCAAATCTGGCCCAATATCTTTTTTAGACAGTCCACAGGCTAAGAATGAGGTTTATATTTATACCTAGTTGAAAAAGAAAATAACATTTTCTGGTAGGCGAAAATTACATTAAATTCTAATTTCAGTGTTAATACTAGTTTTAACTGGAAAACAGCCAGGCTCGTTTTAAGTGTGGTCCCGGTTCCTTCCGTGATACAACAGCAGAGCCGAAGAGCTGTCAGAGAACACACGGCCACAAGGTCTAACGTATCTACTACCTGGCCCTTGACAGAAAAACTGAGATGGACTGAAAAAGACAAGTCTGCATATTAAAAGAGCTTCAAGATGCTAACCAACATAAAAAAGTCACAATCTAAACCCTAAAATAGCAAAATGTCAGACTCCCACATATAAACAGAAAATCCTACAAGTTTCCATAAAATCCTAAAAAGCCTACCTAAAAAAGAATCACAAATTAGACTGGCGTTGGAATTCTCTCATCTTTACAGCAGAGGCCACGACAGAGAACAGGGGCAGCACACTCTTGCCGTGAAGAGCAGACAGTCCGTCAAGGCCTTTCTGTGCCACACTGCCCACCCGCACACATCCGCGGAAAGCCTGCTTTCAGCTGCTCAGCAGGTGGGAACACTTGCTTCTCCAGCATTCCACCACGACACAAAGGAAAAAGTCTCTTCTGTGTGTCCACCGGCACAGGACTCCCATGTACTCCTGGCACGTCACGTGTACGAGCGAAAAGATGACTCCTCTGCTCCACAGCCACCATCACACTTTCTTTTTTTGTTTTTGCTTTTTTGTTGTTGTTTTTTTTTGAGCTGGAGTCTCGCTCTGTCGCCCAGGCTGGAGTGCAGTGGGGCGATCTCGGTTCACTGCAAGCTCCGCCTCCCAGGTTCACACCATTCTCCTGCCTCAGCCTCCCAAGTAGTAGGGACTGCAGGCGCCACCACCACGCCCAGCTAATTTTTTGTATTTTTAGTAGAGACGGGGTTTCACCATGTTAGCTAGGATGATCTTGATCTCCTGACCTCATGATCTGCCCACCTCGGCCTCCCAAAGTGTTGGGATTACAGGCGTGAGCCACTGCGCCTGGCCACCATCACACTTTCTAAAAGCTTAAGGCGCTGATCACAACAGGGACCAGTAAAAGGAGGTTGCGTCATAAACTCAACAAGTTGCCCAGAAAAAGAAGCTGGAAGAACCTGCTGCACTGACTGTGGGCTCAGGTACACCAGGTGAACACCAGAGTGCATGCAGCCCCCTCAGTAACGAGCCCCCATCTGCTGACAGTTCAATTCTCTGAAGAGGCAATGATGATCTTATTTATCTAAAACCCAAAAGACTTAATTCCCATTTATGTGAAACGTTCACAATAGGCAAATCCAGATAAGAAAGTAGAGTACCAGTTGTCAGGGAAAGGGGGAAGGAGAAAAGGGACTGACAACACAGGGGACCTCGTGAGGATGGAAACGTGCTGGAATGTGACAGTGGGGGTGATGGGTGCACAATATAACGAATATACTAAAAATCATTGAACTGTGAGCTTTAAATGGTAAATTTTGTATTCTGTGAACTACATCTTGTTTCTTTTATAATTTCAGAAAGAAAGTCATCACCCAACAGGGTAAAATTCCTAATGCCTGGCATCCAACAAAAACCACTAGGCATGCAAAGCAGCAAAAAAATACAAGCCTCAAGAGAATTATGATTAGTGCTCAAAAAACATAAATACAAACCATAACGAGGGAAAAGAAATAAACCAACTTAGAACTGAAACAGGTGTTAAAATTAGTAGGCAAAGGTATTAAAAGCTGTTGAACTGTATTCCACATGCTGGACATGGAAAACATAAAAAAGGCAACTCGGTAGCAGCAAACATAAAAGATGCAAAAAGCAAGGTGTGGGCAGCAGGGGCCCTCCCACGACTCGGGTGTGTCCAAGAGTTTTTAGAGCTTCATCTTCAGCTCTTGCTCCCCTCCCTGGAGGTCAGTGGCTGCAGATGAAAGCTCTAGCCCTCTAATAATCACCTGGTCTTCCTGGTGACCAGCCCTACCCTGTCAGTTCAATAGCCTAAACTCTGGTGTGACCTGAAAGGAGCTAGTTATGAATAACAAACGACATCCTATCACAAAAGAAATTCCAAAGGTTGCAGGAACTCTGTGCCAGGAGTGAGAAGGTGGGGGAAGAAAAACACCACATAAACTTTTATTGACCAAAGTTGCCAAACCAACAAGCTGAAATCGGGCCAGGAGCCGTGGCTCACGTCTATAATCCCACAACTTGGGGAGGCCACAGCAGGTGGATCGCTTGAGCCCAGGAGTACGACATGAGCCAGGGCAATATGGCTAAACCCCATCTCTACAAAAAAACATAGAAAGATTAGCTAGCTGGGTATGGTGGCATGCACCTGTAGTCTCAGCTACTTAGAAGGCTGAGGTGGGAGAACTGCCTGAGCCCAGGAAGTTGAGGCTGCAGGGAGCTGTGATGGCAACACTGCACTCCAGCCTGGACCACAGAGTAAGACCTTGTCTCTAAAAAGAAACCCTCGGCTCAAGTGGCCATCCAGCCTCAGCCTCCCAAGTAGCTGGGACTACAGGCACACGCTATCACCCCCAGCTAAGTTTTATTTTATTTTGTAGAGATGGGGTCTTGCTATGCTGCCCAGGCTGGTCTTGAGCTCTTGGTCTCAAGTGATCCCCTTGCCTTGGCCTCTCAAAGTGCTGAGACTACAGGCACTGCATCTGGCCCTGTATCACTCTTCAACACGCAGGATGCACTGCACAGCTGATCCCAAACGCTGCTGTGAATCCAATCAAGACATCATAAGACGTACTGCATATGTTTTTAAAAATCAGATAAGACAACTGGGTGACTTGCTATCCACAGCGTTTTGTTTTTTGAGACAATGTCTCGCTCTGTTGCCAGGCTGAAGAGCAGGGGCATGATCTCGGCTCACCGCAACCTCTGCCTCCTGGGTTCAACTGTTTCTCTTGCCTCAGCCTCCCGAGTAGCTGGGACTACAGCTGTGCGCCACCATACCCAGCTAAGTTTTTTTGTATTTTCAGTAGAGACGGGGTTTCGTTATGTTGGCCAGGCTGGTCTTGAACTCCTGGCCTCAAATGATCTGCCCACCTCGGCCTCCCAAAGTGCTGGAATCACAGGTGTGAGCCATGGCGCACAGACTGCAGTCTTTATCACTTTATGACACTGTAATCATGAACTTGGAAAGAAGGGTCTATTAACTCAGTGTGAACTCGACAAGGAAACCAAAGCAGAAATCTCAATAATTATGAGGATGACTACAGCAAAACTAAGAGGATTTGGGTTGAAGTTGTTGTGGTAGCTATGCCACATGGCACAGACTCTCGCAGCTTCTCACCCACACCTGCAATGTGAGTGTCCCTCCTCCCATCATGAGGTTGGGGGAAAAGTTTATTTTGCACCCCTGGAATCTGGTCTCGCTCACTGATTTGCTATTACGAACAGAATGAAGCAAAAGTTGGCCGGGCGCGGTGGCTCACACCTGTAATCCCAGGACTTTGGGAGGCCGAGGCCCGTGGATCACTTGAGGCCAGAAGTTCAAGACCAGCCTGGCCAACATGTCGAAATCCTGTCTCTACTAAAAATACAAAAGTTAGCTGGGCATGGTGGCACAGGCCTGTAACGTCAGCTACACAGGAGGCTGAGGCTGGAGAACTGCTTGGGAACCCGGGAGGCGGAGGCTGCAGTGAGCCGAGATGGCGCCACTGCACTCCAGCCTGGGCGACAGAGTGAGACTCCAGCTCAAAAAGAAGAAGGATGAAGCAGAAGTGAAGCTGTGTGGTCCCTGCTTCTGCTTCTGCTGTCCTGCTGCTCCTGGCAGCCCCAGTGGCCGCCTGCTGGATGGTGAAACATGCAGGGCTCAGCTGATGCCTGCCTGCCAATGTATCATCCAGGAAGAATGACACACTGTCACCACGTGGGTTTAACCCAGGAATACATGATTGGTTAAACATTCGAAAAACAAAACCAAATGATAAATAAATGTAAAAGAACATTATAAAATTCAAGGTCCATTCCTGATAAATACTTAGCAAACCTGTAAAAGAATGGAACTTCCTCAACCTCACAAAGTGCCTTTATGAACCCCCAGCAAATTTAATGGTGAAAAAGTGGACACTTTTCAATTACCATCAGAAATAAGCCTGTGTCAGAGCTTGCAGCGAGCCCTCACTGCACTTCAGCCTGGGCCACAGAGCAAGGCTCTGTTCAAAAAAAAAGAAATAAGCCTGTGATATCCTCTCTCTTTTTTCTTTTGAGATGGAGTCTCACTCTGTCACCCAGGTTGCAATGCAGTAGCACAATCTAGGCTCACTGCAACCTCCGCCTCCCAGGTTCAAGCAATTCTCCAGCCTCTGCCTCCTGAGTAGCTGGGAATAGAGGCACACACTGCCACCTCCGGCTAATTTTTTTGCATTTTAGTAAAATCAGGGTTTCACTGTGTTGCCCAGGATGGTCTCAAACTCCTACCTCATGTGATCCACCCACCTTGGCCTCCCACAGTGCTAGGATTACAGGCATGAGCCGCCGCATCTGCCTCATCTCCACTCATCACTTCTTCGGAACACTGTACTGGAGGTTCTAGCCCAAGAGAAAGGAGATAAAAGGTATAAAAGGTATGCAAATGAGAAAGGAAAAAGTAGGCCGGGCGCAGTGGCTCACACCTCTAATCCCAGCACTTTGGGAGGCCGGGGCGGGCAGATCACGAGGTCAGGACACGGAGACCATCCTGGCTAACACGGTGAAATCCCGTCTCTACTAAAAATACAAAAAAAATCCTTTTTTTTTTTTTTTTTGATGGAACCTCACTCTGTCGCCCAGGTTGGAGTGCAGTGGCGCGATCTCGGCTCACTGCAACCTCCACCTCCCGGGTTCACGTCACTCTCCTGCCTCAGCCTCCTGAGTAGCTAGGACTACAGATGCCCGCCACCATGCCCAGCTAATTTTTTTGTATTTTTAGTAGAGATGGGTTTCACTGTGTTAGCCAGTATGGTCTTTGTGTCTTCAACCTGTGATCCACCAGCACCAGCCTCCCAAAGTGCTGGGATTACAGGCATGAGTCAGCATGCCCGGCCTGTAATCCCAATTCTTACAAGAAAACCAAAAGCAAGGAAAAATGAAGTAACTTACTCATGGTCATAGCTTATCATTAAGATTCAAACCCTTTCTAAAATCCTGCCCTGTAGAAAAAGCGTTGAAATGTGATGCACTATTACGACAGGCACACAAGGAGAAACACACCCCAGAGGACAGTGAGGCTCATCCAAGTCCAGGTCAACATGGGTCCATCTGAGGAGAGGCAGCCATGGGTGTTTTGCGTACAGACTAAACGTAGGTAAGGAATACTGGTTAACATGATAGACTCAGAAAGGAGGGGAAAAAAAGTATTAGCGGCCGGGCGCGGTGGCTTACACCTGTAATCTCAGCACTTTGGGAGGCTAAGGCAGGAGGATCACGAGGTCAGGAGATCGAGACCATCCTGGCTAACACGGTGAAACTCCGTCTCCACTAAAAATACAAAAAATTAGCCGGGCATGGTGGTGGGCGCCTGTAGTCCCAGCTACTCGGGAGGCTGAGGCAGGAGAATGGCGTGAACCCAGGAGGTGGAGCTTGCAGTGAGCCATGATCGCGCCACTGCACTCCAGCCTGGGTGACAGAGCGAGACTCTGCCTCAGAAAAAAAAAAAAAGTATTAGCCCCTAAGAAATCTCACAAAAGCGGCCGGGCGCGATGGCTCACACCTGTTATCCCAGCACTTTGGGAGGCCAAGGCAGGCGGATCACATGGTCAGGAGATCGAGACAATCCTGGCTAATGCGGTAAAACCCCGTCTCTACTAAAAATACAAAAAATTAGCCGGGCATGGTGGCGGGCATCCGTAGTACCAGCTACTCGGGAGGCTGAGGCAGGAGAATGGTGTGAACCTGAGAGGCGGAGGGTGCAGTGAGCCGAGATCGCAACACTGCACTCCAGCCTGGGGTACAGAGTAAGATTCCGTCTCAAAGAAAAAAAAAAGAAATCTCATGAAAGCATAGCAGTCAAAGCCTTCCTTCCCATATCCTCAATTTAAAAGCATGACTGCGGCTGGGCACAGTGGCTCACTCCTGTGATCCCAGCACTCTGGGAGGCCACGGCAGGAGGATCATTTGAGCTCAGAAGCTGCAGACCAGCCTGACAGTAGAATGAGAGCCCACCTCTATTTTAAAAGTAAAAATAAAAATAAAGGCCGGGCACGGTGTCTCAAGCCTGTAATCCCAGCACTTTGGGAGGACGAGGTGGGCGGATCACGAGGTCAGGAGATCGAGACCATCCTGGCTAACATGGTGAAACCCCGTCTCTACTAAAAATACAAAAAATTAGCCGG
>NW_016803268.1:600558-621417 GCF_001698545.2 Rhinopithecus bieti | reverse complement strand
AAAAAACTAGCCAGGCGTGGTGATGGGCGCCTGTAGTCCCAGCTACTCAAAGGCTGAGGCGGGAGAATGGCACGAACCCGGGAGGCGGAGCTTGCAGTGAGCCGAGATCGCGCCACTGCACTCCAGCCTGGGCGACAGAGTGAGACTCCATCTCTATTTTAAAAGTAAAATAAAATAAAATAAAGCACTATTGACCCTCCAAACTAGATACTATCTGGAAATTCTAACAATTTCCAAATCACAGCTTTCAAGGAACTGTGTGCAAAACCTAAAAGCCTGCTGCCCTGAAGTCCTGTGTGGAGTGGCGCTCTCACCACTCAGGAATTCACAAGACACAAGCACTCACAAGTTATCCTGCATCCTGAAGGGGTCGACAGGAAGTGATTCTCTTTGCTAGAGGCTGCTCTGAGAAAAAGCTTCAGGTAACAAATTAGGCCACCATGGAGATACTTAAGATATGATTTCATGGCCGGGCGCGGTGCCTCATGCCTGTAATCCCAGCACTTTGAGAGGCAGAGGTGGGCAGATCACCTGAGGTCAGGACCAGCTTGGCCCACATGGTGAAACCCAGTCTCTACTAAAAATACAAAAACTAGCCGGGTGTGGCGGCATGCACCTGTAATCCCAGCTACTTGGGAAGATGAGGCAGGAGAGTTGCTTGAACTCAGGAGGCAGAGCTTGCAGTGAGCTGAGATCATGCCACTACACTCCAGCCTGGGCGACAGAGTGAGACTGTCTCAAAAAATAAAGATATGATTTCATTTACCACCCGAATCAACTCACATACAACAACACCTCACAGCAAAGAGGAAACAGGAAAACATGTACCTCAAGTCCTTACTCCCCCAGCTACCAGCTCCTGAACATCAGGGGCATGGCTATGACCCCCGAGGCATGCAGCCCTGCCAAACACCACAGGCTCATTTTATTTCCAGACACATCTCCTTGAATAAAATGGGAAGTTGTTGTGCCCAGCCCTAACCCTCACTTGTAAAGGTGCAAAGGTGCTCTCCACCGGGCAGAGAGAGGTGTCAGGATCAGGCAGAAACCTCATGCGGACCACGTTTAGGACTCTGAGTCTGAGAGCCATTTCCCATCCTTTTTCTGAGGCTGAACCCGCTGTCAACACTGCCCAAAAAACACGCGCAGGACACAGCTAAGAAAGACAGAAAAGTGAGAGGCAAATGGGGATGCTGAGTTTGCATCTTCATGTTCCAACCTGAGTATCACCTGTGCTTTTGTGTTTGTGTGGATCTGTGGGGACGGTACCAAGATCTCTAAGTCAGGTGCATTATTAGGAGATCTGCACATTTACTAAGGAGAAGGGGAAGGGAGAAGAAAAACCGTCTCAGACTCAACAATAAACCTAGGAATGAAAAGATCCAAAGCAAAGGAGCAGCAAGGCTGGAGAAGCTTCGACAGCAGAGCAGGGACTCGAGTCACAAGCACATCACACTCTTCTGATCCACTGATTGATTTGTCTGTTTGTTTGCTTGAGATGAAGTCTTGCTCTGTCCCCCAGGCTGGAGGGTAGTGGCATATTCATGGGTCACTGCAACATCAACCTCCCATTCCGCTGTGCCCAGCTTATTCCATTCTAATGGCTGTGCACACCATTTAAATACTGACCACAGAGGTGTTACTGTTTTATTCGGTATCTGCCATAAGTGTGCCAAGCCTTGTGTTTGAGGATCCAACAAGTATCACTCGGCAGAAAGGAAGCAAAAGGTAATGAAAACACAACATAAATTATTACCAGAGAGGGGAGCAGAGGGCACCACAAGACCAAGGGTGAAATCTAACCAATGGCAAAGTCACAAGTGAAGTCGAACAGCTCAGCCATGAGACCAGGAGGCTCACTGGGGGCCAGGCATGGTGGCTCATGTCTGTGATCCCTGCACCATGGGAGGCTGAGGCAGGAAGATTGCTTGAGCCCAGAAGTCGGGAGACCAGCCTGGGCAACGCAGTGAGACCCCGTCTCTACAAAAAATACAAACATTAGCCAGGTGGGGTGGCGCACACCTGTGGTCCCAGCTACCCAGGAAGCTGAGGCAGGAGGATGGCTTGGCTTGAGCCCAAGAGGTCAAGGCTGCAGTAAGTCAAGATCACACCACTGCGCTCCAGCCGAGGCAAGAAAGCAAGACCCTGTCTCAAAAAAAAACAAAAAACAAAAAAAAGATCACTGGGAAGGTGGAGGCCTGAAGGATGAGTAGGCATCAGTCAGGGAAAGGACAGAAGGGAATTTCAGGCAGAAAGCAAAGACCTCAAGAACTCTGATGATCCCACACTTACCCCTGAAAATAACCAATCTCTGCCTAGAGGACAGAGGTGGAGAAAGAGGCAGACGGGACTAGAGTGGAATTCCAACAGGCCCTGACCAGTTGCTTCACTGACCACATCCATCGTCTCATCTCATCCTCACCATAAGCCTGAGAGGCAGGCAGGACAGCAGGAAATACAAGGTATAGGGCAAACAGCCTGACAGTACCAGGGCAAGCCCAGGTGTCCCGTCCACCCAATCTGTGGCCATGAGTCTTGGTTCTACTTCCATTCTACAAGTGGATCTGGGAGTGCATACAAATGCAGGAGAGAGAAGAGACGCACCCCTCTCCCAGAGACTGACACGTCATGGAGGAGAGAGAGACGCAACCAGTTCCCACAGACTGACATGTCAGTATCCAGGGAATGAAAAACACCCCAGGCCAGCAGACAGACCCTAGGTGAGCCTGGCAATCTCCCCACCCAGTGTCCATGACTCCTTGTAGTCACTTTGCCTGGAGTGCAGGGCGGGCGGGACCTGTGACGTGCTTCTAACCCACAGAATATGGTGAAAACAGGGCCGGGCGCGGTGGCTCAAGTCTGTAATCCCAGCACTTTGGGAGGCCGAGACGGGCGGATCACGAGGTCAGGAGATCGAGACCATCCTGGCTAACACGGTGAAACCCCGTCTCTACTAAAAAATACAAAAAACTAGCCGGGCGAGGTGGCGGGCGCCTGTAGTCCCGGCTACTCGGGAGGCTGAGGCAGGAGAACGGCGTAAACCCAGGAGGCGGAGCTTGCAGTGAGCTGAGATCCGGCCACTGCACTCCAGCCTGGGCGACAGAGCAAGACTCCGTCTAAAAAAAAAAAAAGAAAACAATGGAACAGCTTTCCATTGACTGGGTTGCTTTAGGTGGCAAAGTTGATGCGATGTCACTCCCATGACTACATGATGTTACGTAAGACTTAGTCTACTGAAGCAGAAGACTTTGCTGTTTTGAAGTGAGCTGCCACGCTGCAAGGGACCATGTGCCAAGCAAGTACAGGGGGCCTGGGCCTCTAAGAGTCAAGAGGAGACCTCAGGGGACAGTCAACAAGAACACAAAGACTTCCGTCCCACAATCAGAAAGAGAGAACTTCTGTCACAACCTGAAAGAGCCCAAAAGCACACCATTCCCCATCTGACCCTCTGAGGAGATCAAAGTCCCACCCAACACCAAGGCTGCAACCTGACGAAACGCTAAGCAGAGGATCCCACTAAGCTGTGCACAGACTTCCAACCCACAGAAACCGTGAGATCATGAATGCATCATGTGTCGATTTGTTACACAGCAGTAGCAAAGAAACACACTGGCCTGGCATGGTGACTCATGCCTATCATCTCATGCCTATGGGAGGCCAAGGTGGAAGGCATGACTGAGCCCAGGAGCTTGCGACCAGCCTGGGCAACATGGTGAGTCCCTGTCTCTACCTTATTTAAAAAAAAAAAAAATTTTTTAAGGCCAGAAATACAGCCCCACACATCATCCCATTTGAAAGAAAAACTTTCGTCCATGCTACTTCCTTCCACGCACAAATAATGACTGGTTGCCAGAAAGGCAGCACAGGTCACTCTTCAGAATGCCAAACACTCTTTCCAACCTCCCACCAACACACATGATGCCAACCTCACTGAGACCAAGGCAGCCTCCCAAGCCAGAGTAGGCTCGGAGAGACTCCCGAGACCAAGTTCCTTATAACTGACCTCACAGCTTCAATTACTTCATACTCAATTACTATATTCCAAGTTTTTTATAATTAACAAAATGCTGCTTTCAAGGTTAACATATGCTACCAACGTCAATCCTCAGAATACTGCATAACAACCCAAAACTTACGGATGTATAATCCAAATAAAAAAGAAAATGTAAGTTAAACCTTCAAACGCAAATTTGTGCTGATGATCTAGCACGGAAGGTCCGGCCCTGCCTGGCCAGGAGCTGTCTCCTTTCTTCCCCAGCAGTGTGCAGGGCCATCCCTGCCCTCTCCTCACCCCTGCCCTCTCCTCACCCC
This sequence comes from Rhinopithecus bieti, assembly GCF_001698545.2. NCBI lineage: Eukaryota > Metazoa > Chordata > Mammalia > Primates > Cercopithecidae > Rhinopithecus > Rhinopithecus bieti. Next base: position 617,106 of record NW_016803268.1, on the reverse strand, counting down.
TGCTGGTGTAGTGAGATGAGGACCTCAAGTAAGGGAGCAGCAGCCGGGACTTCCACAATTCAGGGCAATTTCTGGCGTTTGTTGTTCAGTCAGCAATTTTCCAACAGACCCTCCTGACTATGACAGGCAGAGAAAGGCTGGAGAGCTCTTGGATCGCCAGTGGGTTGGAGAGATGGACTAGCTCACAGGTAGGAAAAAAGGCGATGACCACTCCACTGCAGAACAAAGCCCACAGCATTTAAGCTGGAGGGACAAGAAAATCCAATCATGATGGCGATGCAGCTCCTGAGGCTCCATGGCCAAGCTGGGATATGAAAGATGACAATTCCATGCCCCTCCCTCATCACCAGGCGGCTGCTGCCTCCCAGAGAGCTCCCTCATAAAAGCCCCGTAACCCACCACACTGCACTGTTTCTATAGCAACCAGAAAGAAAATATAAAGCAACCAGTTTTACATGAAAATTATTCTCTATTAAAATGAAATACTGCAGTCAGGAAAAGAATTTTGATAAAGAACTAGGTAGAAGACATCAGTAACATTAATGCTAATTATTTATTCACTACCCACACAAAAGATAATTTTTCCTAAAATTTTAAAATAATCTTTTATCGTTCACACTGGAAGTCTGAAGACAGTAGCTACAGCAAGTCAACAACAAACAAAACAATTAGAATCAAAATTCTGATCTTTGCTATAGTATCTCCATGAAACACGAAATGCCCTCCCAAGTTTAAAGAGCGATAAGGAACACGAAAACAACTGACCCAGGCCAGGCGCGATGGTTCACACCTGTAATTCCAGCACTTTGGGAAGCCGAGGCAGGTGGATCAATTGAGGTCAGGAGTCCAAGATGAGCCTGGCCAACATGGTGAAACCCTGTCTGTACTAAAAAAACTTAAAAATTAGCCAGGCGTGGTGGTGGGCACCTGTAGTCCCAGCTACTCAGGAGGCTGAGGCAGGAGAACTGCTTGAAACTGGGAGGCGGAGGTTGCAGGGAGCTGAGATCGCGCCACTGCACTCCAGCCTGAGCGAGAGTGAAACGCTGTTTCAAAAGAAAACAACTGAGCCAAACAATAGGAAAACACAGAAAATATGCAAATTATGAGAACAAAAATTTTAGCCAATGCCTTCTCACATCAAATTACCAAAACTACAAATCCAATTTCAGGTACAGCAGCCCATTCTCAAAAGACGAAATCAGGCCCAGCGTGGTGGCTCACGCCTGTAATCCCAGCACTTTGGGAGGCTGAGGTGGGCGGATCACGAGGTCAGGAGATCAAGACCATCCTGGCTAACATGGTAAAACCTTCCGTCTCTACTAAAAATACAAAAATAAAATTAGCCGGGCTCGGGAAGCTAAGGCAGGAGAATGGCGTGAACCCGAGAGGCGGAGGTTGCAGTGAGCCGAGATTGTACCACTGCACTCCAGCCTGGGCGACAGAGCGAGACTCTGCCTCAAAAAAAAAATGAAATCAAATTCAAAAGAACCTATCTTTGACATCCCTAAAGCCACCTGTGACTTGTCACAGGCTTAATAACCCACCACAGTTAGGATGGTCATATGTCCTCTGAAGTCACAGAATCAGAACTCTTAACTAGAAGAATGTTAACGTGTCCTATGACCCTCAGGTTCTTGGGTTGTTCGTAGAACAGCAAAGCAAGCTACCTGTTTTGTAACGGTATCATTTACATGTCAACATGAGGAATAAATACAAACCACAACCCAGCCAAACCAGGAGAGGTACCTGGACCGGGACAGGCAGACCCAATGCCTACGCTTGCTTCTAACCAGCCTGGGCAGGTGGGCAGGTTACAACACACTCCTGACTCAGCCAGGTGGGGCTCTGCAGCCTGGCAGTTACAGACGCTGAGACCTCAAGCCGCAGGGACTAGACTGCCGAAAAAGACTTCTCCTCCGTGGTCTTACAATCAACTATTTGGAAACATACCCTAGAGGTACACTACACTTTCAGCAAAGAGACGGGGACCCACCGCCCACCTGAAACCACCTCACCCTCCCCTCACCACACTCTGAATCTGATTCTGGCTCTCTCTGAGCCACGATGAGAGCTGGGGTGGAGAGGTGTGGAAAAGACACAGTCCTGACTTCAGAGTCCCTCTGGGCAGACTCATCGCACAGTACCACATAAGACACAACACACGTTTATACACGAGCACAGACTGGAACACATGACGTGGTAACCATCTAGAATACGAGGAGCTCGTGAACCTCAGAGATGACAGGGAAAGTGAGTGGAAGACTACAGCATGAGCATCTATTAATAAAAGCAGACAGAGCAAGAAACACGGAGAAAAAGGTTCTCCTTTGGTCTTGTCTTTGTCTAGTATTTATCATATGAGAGAATTAGCTACTTAAATTTGTATCTCAGAAAACAGACACAATACAAGTATAGTACAAAAGTGGCACCTTTAAGTCATTTCTCCTTCTTTTTTTTTTCTTTCAGAGACAGAGTCTCGCTCTGTCACCCAGGCTGGAGTAGCGTGGCGCCATCTTGGCTCACTGAAACCTCCACCTCCCATGTTCAATCGTTTCTCCTGCCTCAGCCTCCTGAGTAGCTGGGATGAAAGGCATGGGCCATCGCACCTAATTTTTTTTTTCTTTCCGAGATGGAGTCTCACTCTGTCACCCAGTCTGGAACGTAGTGGCGCGATCTTGGCTCACTGCAACCTCCGCCTCCTGGGTTCAACCAATTCTCCTGCCTCAGCCTCCTGAGTAGTTGAGATTACAGCACCCGCCACCACGCCCAACTAATTTTTTGTATTTTTAGAAGAGCCGGAGTTTCACCATGTGGCCCAGGCTAGTCTCGAACTCCTGACCTCAGGTGATCCGCCCGCCTCAGCCTCCCAAAGTGCTGGGATTACAGGCGTGAGCCACTGCACCCAGCAGTATTTAACATTTTAATAACAAAAATACTCGAGAGGCCAGGTACAGTGGCTCCCGCCTATAATCCCAGCACTTGGGGAGGCCGAGGCGGGTGGATTACCTGAGGTCAGGAGTTCGAGACCAGCCTGGCCAACATGGTTAAACCCCATCTCTACCAAAAATACAAAAATCAGCCAGGTATGGTGCTGGGCACCTGTAATCCCAGCTACTAGGGAGGCTAAGGCAGGAGAACTGCTTGAATGCAGGAGGCGGAGGCTACAGTGAGCCAAGATCACACCACTGCACTCCAGCCTGGGGACAGAGCAAGACTTCATCCGAAAAAAATAATAAAAAATAAAAAAATCAAACCTAATATTTGTTTCTTGGTATGGATTCTTTCTATCCCAATTTATTGTGGCTTCAAAAGCAGCTCAAAAAATGAAAAAAGAAAAAGAAAACAATGGCGTAATGAGAGGAGCGCCTAATAAACTGAAACCTTATTTCACTTTCAGGAGCAGTTCCCACCACTGTTGTCAGGGCACAGCGACAGTGGCCCGGCCGCCTCGCCAGCAGCACACACAGGCCTCTGGGGCCAGCACGGCAACACTCCCAGTGCCTCCAATGACCCACTCTTCACATCCAGGGGCCAGGAAACAGAAAGGCACGTAGGACTATCACCCCAACGAAAAAGAAGGAAAGCCAAATTGGGGTTGGTTTTTTTGTTTTTGTTTTTGCAATGTCCTTCAAATCTATGTAAGACATCCTCTTCTACACAACTCATAGGAAAAAAAGATCCCTCTGAGGTTAAGCAACCCGACGCCTCCATACCACAACTGAACCTTCTCCCACAGCCTGCCTGGTAACTCATTACGTTCCAAAGAGAACGGGTCTCAGGGTCTCAAGGACCCACTGCCCCCAAAAACGCAACCTGGACGTCCTGCTGACATAAGCAACTGAGCAGCCTACGAACGTGTCCCTTTCATTCCTGCTGCCCCCAACAGTCACCCCCAGTGTGAAGCTGCCTGTGGAGGCCATGTCCTCTCCTCCAGCAGCTGGCTGTGGGCAGTTCTCCAGCACAATCATCACCTGTACCACTGAAGCGGGCAGCAGCTTCTGCCCGTGATATTTCTCATTAGGAGTTTCCACAACTCTTGAGGCTTAATGCAAATTCCTTATTCCCATGACTAACATCAAAGAACCACACCACAAAAGACTGAAACTGGGATTATTCCTAAATTCCTCAAGGACGAGGTAATCTGGAGGTTAAACATGCCTGAACTGAGCTGTCCTCACTTGGGCCCTCCAGACCTTTCGCTTGTTGGGTGCGTAAATAATGACCCAACGTTTTTTCTTTTCTGAGATGGTCTCACTCTGTCACCGGGGCTAGAGTGCAGTGGCATGATTTCAGCTCACTGCAACCTCAACCTTCGGGCATCAAGACCCACAACAGTGGTACCTGTGTGAGTAGTGGGTCCTCCTGTCCCATCAGCAGCAAGTCATGCCACCACCCACCCCACAACCCAACCCAGTCCCCGAAGATTCAGGTGACAGTTAACTGACTTCAAGAGAGTGCAGCATCACATTAATTACGGCCAGACGCAGTAGGGAGACTCCGACAAAACAAAACAAAACAAAAAACACTAATTATACAAGGAAAGTTTGCCTCCTAGATAAAACACGTGACCTGATATAAAAAATATCTAGGCCTGGCACGGTGGCTCACACCTGCAATCCCAGCACTTTGGGAGGCCGAGGCAGGCAGATAATCTGAGGTTGGGAGTTCGAGACCAGCCTGGCCAACACAGAGAAACCCCATCTCTACTAAAAATACAAAAAAATTAGCTGGGTGTGGTGGCGCATGCCTATAATCCCAGGTACTTGGGAGGCTGAGGCAGAAGAATCACTTGAACCCGGGAGGCGGAGGTTGCAGTGAGCTGAGATCACGCCACTGCACTCCAGCCTGGGCAACGAGAACAAAACTCTGCCTCAAAAAAAAAAATTAAATTTAAAAAAGGCCAGGCACAGTGGCTCCCATCTGTAATCCCAGCACTTTGGGAGGACAAGGGGGTAGATCACCAGGTCAGGAGATTGAGATCATCCTGGCTAAGCCAGTGAAATCCCGTCTCTACTAAAAATACAAAAAATTAGCAGGCTGTGGTGGCGGGCACCTGTAGTCCCAGCTCCTCGGGAGGCTGAGGCAGGAGAATGGCATGAACCTAGGAGGCAGAGCTTGCAGTGAGCCGAGATCACGCCACTGCACTCCAGCCTGAGTGACAGAGCAAGAATCCGTCTCAAAAAAAAAAAAAATTATCCGGGCATGGTGCCAGGCACCTGTAGTCCCAGTTACTCAGGAGGCTGAGGCAGGAGAATGACTTGAACCCAGGAGGCGGAGGTTGCAGTGACCCGAGATCGCACCACTGCACTCCAGCGTGGGTGACAGAGCGAGACTCCGCCTCAAAAAAAAAAAAAAAAAAAAAAGTAAGGTGGCAGGCCAGGCTTACGCCTGTAATCCCAGCACTTTGGGAGGCCGAGGTGGGCAGATCACCAGCCTGTCCAACATGGCAAAACCATGTCTCTATTAAAAATACAAAAAATTAGCCGGGCGTGGTGGCGCACTCCTCTAATTCCAGCTACTCCGGAGGCTGAGGTAGGAGAATTCTTGAACCCAGGAGGCAGAGGTTGCAGGGAGCCGAGATTGTGTCATTGCACTCCAGCCTGGGAAACAGAGCAAGACTCCATTCCAAAAAAAAAAAGGAAAAGGAAAAAAAAAGGAAGGAGAAGCCAAGCTGTGCTGTCTGATCTCAGGCCCTGAGAGCTATTTTGTGCCCACTGGCACAGTAGTCAGTGCACTAGTGAAACCCCAGAGTGAAGGTCACCCAGGCCCTTATAGATCTCGATGGCAAATCCAGTGCAGTCTAACAATCAAGAAGGAAACTGTGATTGTCTACAATCTTGACACTGCATTGTGGCAGTGTCAAATTGTAAAACAATCTCCCTCAAGGTAACCCCTGAAAAAAGTAAAATGTTGGCTGGGCACGGTGGCTCATGTATGTAATCCCAGCACTTTGGGAGGCCGAGGTGAATGGATCACGAGGTCAGGAGTTCAAGATCAGCCTGGCCAACACGGTGAAACCCTGTCTATACTAAAAATACAAAATTGGCCGGGCGCGGTGGCTCAAGCCTGTAATCCCAGCACTTTGGGAGGCCGAGGTGGGCGGATCACGAGGTCAGGAGATCGAGACCATCCTGGCTAACACGGTGAAACCCCGTCTCTACTAAAAAATACAAAAAAACTAGCTGGGTGAGGTGGCGGCGCCTGTGGTCCCAGCTACTCGGGAGGCTGAGGCAGGGGAATGGCGTGAACCCGAGAGGCAGAGCTTGCAGCGAGCTGAGATCCGGTCACTGCACCCCAGCCTGAGCGACAGAGCAAGACTCTGTCTCAAAAAAAAAAAAAACACACACACACACACACACAAAATTAGCCGGGCGTGGTGGCGGGCGCCCATAATCTTGACGACTCGAGAGGCTGAGGCAAAAGAATCGCTTGAACCCCAGGGGGCGGAGCTTGCAGTGGACTGAGATCGTGACACTGCGCTCCAGCCTGGGCGGCAGAGACAGACTCCATCTTAAAAAAAAAAAGTAAAACGTTCTCATGTAAGGGAAGGGCTGGTTAAGAAAAGGACTCAGCCAGACTCTAGACTCTGGAGGACTTATGTAAAAATAAGCACAAAGAAAGAAAGTGTGCCACACAGGGCCTCCCCTACCCGGAAGCAACTCCCTTTAAGAGCCCTGGACCTGAGTACACTGCAGGGCAATGAGGCGTGTCCAGAACACCGACTTCTGCTCCCCATTCATCTCTGCATCTGCAATTACGCTGAAATGTAATTTAGGGTGCTGACAGAAACACTGCGGCCGGAGACAGCCACCCAACAAACCAAAGGGCCCAGTGCTGCTGCCCCGCACACAGACCACAGAGGCTCATATCCAGAGGGAGGATGCATACTACTCACTTGAGGCAACTCTCCAACATTCACATTAGCTCATAAGCCTGGCACAGGTTTAACACATTAAATGTTTCTTGCACAAAATATTAAGTAGCAGCCGGGCGCGGTGGCTCACGCCTGTAATCCCAGCACTTTGATAGGCCGAGGCGGGAGGATCACAAGGTCAGGAGATGGAGACCATTCTAGCTAACACAGTGAAACCCCGCCCCTACTAAAAATACAAAAAATTAGCCGAGCGTGGTGGTGGGCGCCTGTAGTCCCAGCTACTTGGGAGGCTGAGGCAGGAGAACCGAGTGAACCCGGGATGCAGAGGTTGCAATGAGCCGAGATCAAGTCACAGCACTCCAGCCTGGGCGACAGAGGCAAGACTCCATCTCAAAAAAAAAAAAAAAAAAATCTAACTTTTAAGATTTCCAAACAAATGTAAAATAGGTATCTATCAATATGTGCGTAGCAGTAGAAGATATAAAACAAGTCTAAGATGAGCCTAACTGTGTATTTGCGCAAACAGAATCCCTCTTCTTCTTTCTATGCTGCTTCTAGCAGCAAGCTTCAACCTCCAAAATCTCTACTCCCCTTCTATGTGAACCCAAAACTACTATCTTGGTCCACACTTTACACTGTCCTGACAAAATATCTGAGGGCAAATACCAGAGCTGCTGAGCTGAGCAGAGCCAGCAGGTACCCATCTAACACAAGGCTCTGCCCCTCAAGACTTCCCCAAATAGCCATTTCCTTTCCTCAACTGAGATGCCCACTTCTCCCTCCAGAATGTGGGCAAATGACACCAGCGACATCCACATCTGTCAAATGTCCCCAGGGCAGAGAATGGAGTATGACATACACTAGGCACAAAGTAAACAGCACCCAGCTTCTGCTCCACCGCCCCATTCCCCATTCCTGCTTTCTTTTCTGTCTCCTTTGCTCTATCCTTTCACGAAGCCACTCTCCTAACTAATGTTTGCCCCATTCCCTCCACTGGGAATCAATTCGTCTTCTCTTTTTCCAAGTCTTTTTCATGAATACCTGCTAACAAACACCATTAAGTCTTCACAATTTGCCTACACAGTCTGCTTTCCGAGTCCCCTCCCTGTTTCCAGTTTCTCCAGGTTCTCTTGTAAGGATCTTCTTAAGGCTGCACATGATGTCTTGTGCCTGTAATCCCAGCACTTTGGGAGGCTAAGACAGGAGGACAACTCGAGGCCAGGAGTTCAAGATCAGCCTAAGTAACACAGTGAAACTCCATTTCCACAAAGAAATTTTAAAATTAGCCTGGTGCAGTGGCGCATGCCTGTAGTTCTAGCCACTCACGAAGCTGAGGCAGGAGGATCACTTGAGCCCAGGAGCTCAAGGCTGCAGTGAGCTATGGTCACGCCACCGTATCCACCCTGAGTGACACAGCAAAACCTTATCTCAAAAAAAGAACAGTTCAGGCACCACGGTGCTGCAAAGTCAGTGCTTTCATCTAGCCCATCTACCACCTGCCAACTCTGACACATCATCTTCCGCCTCAAAAAAAGTCAGCAGACAAAATGCAGGTCTATTGCAAACTCTATACAATCCAACTCTAGTCATGCTTCCAGTTTCATCTGCTACCATCTTCTTTGACGGGCTTCATGTTCAGACAGGTTTGGCTGACATTCTCACATTACATGCGGCCTTCCCAGCCTTTGTCCACAGCCTTCCCACAGTCTAAGATGCCCTTACTCTGATTTCTGCAGTTACATTCCATTGATTCTTTTTTTAAAACAGAAACATAACTTACAGTTTAAAAAAAAAATAGCTTTTCTTCCGTTAAATCTCCCAGGTCACAGAGCCTTTCTCTCCTCCGATCTATTACCTCTCTTTTCATAAGAACCAATACTTAATGCAAGCTTTAGTCAACTGAATGCATCTTTCTCCCAGATCTTAGAGCAGGAGGCCACAGCATTGCACACAGTGAACAACCAATGAACATCTGTGGAGGAAATCAGTGAAACGTCAGAAAAAGCAGAGTTTGTCTAGTTTTAGAAGTCCCTTCCATAAAACATGGCGCTCCTTCCGGCTAAATGAAGACACAGAGCTGTTCTCCCACCGTACAGCGCACCGCACCCCATCTGGAAAAGCAGTCAGGTGAGCCACAAGTCAGCCACACAGTGCTTTGCAAACATGCCAAATGTGCGAATGGTCAGAAAGACATTAAAAAAAAAAAAAAAAAAAACACAGACTGCCCTCACGAAAACTGCCAAGGTCATGAAAAATAGGGAAACACTGAGAAACGGTTACAGACGAGATTAAGGAGACATGATAACTAAATGCAGTGTGGGATCCTGGATGGCATCTGGGGACAGCAAGAGAACATTATTGGAAAAACCTCCAGCTTGCTCATCCCTGGAACCTGTGAATGCCTTAGGTTACACGGACAAGGGAATTAAGGTTACTAATCTGCAGAGAGGGAGAGGACCCTGCAGTGTTCGGGTGGGCCCAATGTAAACACGAGGATCCAAAAGTGGAAGAGGGGCCAGGCACAGCAGCTCCAACACTGTGGGGGGCTGAGGCGGGAGGACTGATTGAGCCCAGGAGGTCGAGGCTGCAGTGAGCCTTGATTGTGCTACTGCACTCCAGCCTGGGCAACAGAGCTGAGACTCTCTCTCCAAAAAAGCGGGGGGCGGGGGGGCAGCAGAGGAGCCAGAAAGATGCCACGAAGCTGGCTTTGAAGACTGAGGAAAGCACTGCAGGCCACATGCCAAATGCAGGCAGCCTCTGGAACACGGAAAAGCCAAGAACACAGATTCCCCGCTGGAGCCTCCAGAAGGAACCAGCCCTACCTACCTAGATTTTAGCCCAGGCAGATCACGTTAGGTTTCTAACCAACAGAACTATAAAACAATAAATCTAAGGGTACGGTGGTTAGTTACAGCAGCGCTAGAAAAGCAACCCAGGCAGCACTGACACAAGTCCCGGCACTTCTCCAACGTCTGAGAGCTGTTGTCCTTCTTCCTCACCCTCCATCTGCCTTCGCTCACCCCCTGAACCAACGTATTTACGGGCTTAGAAGAAAGCTATTAAGGAAAAGGTACAGGTTAAGTTCTAAGACAGATTTTCTCCTCAACTCTCTAAAACTTCACTGTACCATTAACTTCTACTAAATGTTCTTTTTGACAAGAGTCAGCTTCAACGTCATCTTCTTTTAAAGGCCAGTCATCCAGTGAGAACCCAAGTTTAGCAGAATCAGATCTAATCACTTTGCCAAAGAAAAATAAAGTCTGAATGTAAATCTCATTAAGGTTACATATGCTTAACATTACCTAAACTGTAAGTGCAAGTGCACACCACTGTTCTGAGTTTCCTACTAAAAGATACCGGATATAATTCAAAGACACCTGTCATGTGTCAGGGGAAAAATTCCTATGAGAAAATGTTCTGGCCGGGCGCAGCGGCTCACGCCTGTAATCCCAGCACTTTGGGAGGCTGAGGCAGCTGGATCACCTGAGGTTGGGCGTTCGAGACCAGCCTGACCAACCATGGAGAAACCCCGTCTCTACTAAAGATACAAAATTAGCCGGGAGTGATGGCTTATGCCTGTAATCCCAGCTACTCAGGAGGCTGAGGCAGGAGAACCACCTGAACCCAGGAGGCGGAGGTTGCGGTGAGACAAGATCACGCCTGGGTAACAAGAGGGAAACTCCGTCTCAAAAAAAAAGAAAAGAAAATGTTTTGAGTGTTAGCATATTTAATATATTAAGCTCTAAAGAACTTCAAATTTCAGAAAGACTATTCTCAAAGTAACAAAAATATCTATGTATGTAATTTAAATAAATTAGGAGCCAAACATACAATTCTAGAGAAGAAAAAATGCACAAAGTCTAAAAATTCCTTGAAATCCGAATCAACTGTGGGGTGGTGGAATACTAACACGGCAAGTTCTTAAGGCGCTCTTTGGCCTCCTGAAAGCTGGATTTCTTCTTTGTCACCATCGGAAAAGGCAAAGGTTATTTATGCTCTGCACACCCTTTAATCAGCCAGACATCTTAGACAAAATCATTTTTAAAAACTTAATTCTTCCAAGGGTGGTGCTCTGGGGTTTTTTTGGTTTTCTACTTTTATTTCCTGTTTTGCAAGATGTAAAACCACATCTAGAAACATGGTGGATACTAACAAAGCTTGATTTCTTAAGAGAAAAATAAGGTCCTTCACTGCTTCTTACCTTCTCTATTTTAGATGCGTTTAAACAGTATAGCCAGAATGATTTCAACTTTACATCATCATCCAGAATTAAATCAAAGTCTTCTTTGATTGTGCCAGATATAAATGCAGCGGTAAGCTAATCCTAACTCTAGTAAAACCTCAGGAACCAAGCAGCCTACGCAATCTTCCCTTTACTTGGAAATACTGCATTCCTTATCCTAAGACGTTAACATCCTAAGTCTAAAAAGTGCCATTAGGGAGAAGAAGGGCAACTTACTATCAATGCACCACAAAAAGAGGTTTATTTGCTAATTTCACATGAAAAATAACCTCTGATATCAGAAAGTTATTAAGCATTCACAAATAACATTTCAATTTCAGCCATTCTTAAAAGTCACATTTCTTAGAGTTAAGTAACGAGGGGGAAAGTTTTGTGAATGTTACCATGACAGAAGAAATTTTCATATAAGTTACAAAATGTTTTGTTGAGAAAACCCAACATTTTCAAATAATGAGCAGGTACACACTGGTTGTTTTACAAATGGAAAAAAGAGCCCCTACAGATTTCCAGTATAATAAATAATTCACTGCACAGATGCGAAGGACAGGCCTGGAAACAGGTCTCACCCTCCACCAGCCACAAGGACGCTGTAACTGAGACAGCAGCACCCAGACACCTGCTTCAACCTTGAACTCCAAGAGAAAGAGAGAAAGTGGGTGTGGGGAAGCCCAGAAGATTGGGTTTTCGGTCAACAGGATTCAGTCCTTTAGGACCCTGAAAAACCTTAGCCATACAAACAGGATAGCTTCCTTTTATTTTCACACCGAAAACCCTCTTAACCCTTTCTTCACAGAGCCAGCTTTAGAACTGTGGGGTTTCTGGCCGGGCGCAGTGCTCACACCTGTAATCCCAGTACTTTGGAAGGTCGAGACAGGTAGATCACCTGAGGTCAGGAGTTCGAGACCAGCCTGACCAATATGGTGAAACCCCGTCTCTACTAAACAACAACAAAAAAAATACAAAAATTAACTGGGTGTGGTGATATGTGCCTGTAGTCTCAGCAACTAGGGAGGCTGAGGCAGGAGAATCGCTTGAATCCAGGAGGCAGAGGTTGCAGTGAGCCAAGATCGCACCACTGCACTCCAGCCTGGGTGACAGAGACTCTGTCTCAAAACAAAACAAAACTAAACCATGGGGTTTCTTAGACCTAGAATAGTGTCTGAATATTTTCAACCACAACCAACCAGTTCCCCTCCACCATATACCCTTGCCTCTTACTGTAAACCCAAAAAACTAAAACCAAGTCTCAAGCTCCCAAATATACCCACAGTCTTTAAAGAGCAACCTTTTGCCAATTACCTAACAGTTTCATTTAAAAGGAAACTTTGAAAACCTAAACATATGGGAAAATCAATAAGGCACACTTCCATTTCGTTGTATTTCCCTCCAAAGGCATTACTTTTTCTTCATTAAAATGCTAAAACTTTCACATGACTCCACCTGTTCAGTTACAAGTGACCAGAGGGTACTCAAAGCTACAAATGAAACACCGAATTCTCACAAGCAGCAGCAGCAAACGACACTCAGTCCAGACTGATTTCAACCCATCCTTTACAGCAACTGAAACCTTGATGGAAACGATGAGGAAATCCGAATAAAAACTGCTTCTGGCCTTCTACTTTGGCCTAAAAACAGCAGTCCTACTCAAAGTGCTTTCACAGAAATGCACTTTCACAGAAAGCACTTTCTTCCCACAAAGACAACTCTCCCTTTAATTATGTTTATCTCTTTTTCTGTCTCCATTTTGAAAACTGTGTTCCCACCTTTATCTAAGTTATAAAAGCAAACTTGTAATGAAAACAAATGGAGACCGAGCACAGTGGCTCATGCCTATGATCCCAACACTTTAGGAGGCGGAGGTAAGCCCAGAAGGCTGAGGCCTACGCAACATAGGAAGACCCCGTTTCCACAAAAAGTAAAAATAAACTAGCTGGGCATGGTGGCACATCCTGTGGTCCCAGCTACTCAGGAGTCTGAGGTGGGAGGATTGCTTCAGCCCAGGGAGTCGAGGCTGAAGGGAGCTGTGTTCACGCAACTGGCCGCTGCACTCCAGCCTGAGCAACACAGTGAGATCCTGCCTCAAAAAAAAAAAAGAGGACTTACTAAAGGAAGTGATATTAAACTAAGACACAAAGGCTGAGTGGGAGTCATCTTGGAGTTTGCAGGGGATCTGCATGGGAGGCAGCGAGAGGTATGTCAAGGTCATGCCACAAACTATGGCGCGTGGGCCAGCTGAGGAAGGGAAAGGCCAGTGCAGCCAGAAGGACCAGAAGCTTGGGGCAGGGGTCAAGAATGGGGCATGGAATCAGAGTTAGGCCACAACCACCACTACTATCATAAAAATAACATTTGAGGCCAGGCATGGTGGCTCACACCTCTAATCCAAGCACTTTGGGAGGCCGAGGTGGGTGGATCACTTGAGGTCAGGAGTTTGAAACCAGCATGACCAACACGGTGAAACTCCAGTCTCTACTAAAAATACAAAACAATTAGCCATGCGTGGTGGGAGGCACCTGTAATCCCAGCTACTTGGGAGGTTGAGGCAAAAGAATTGCTTAAACCCAGGAGGTGGAGGTTGCAGTTAGCCAAGATGATGCCACTGCACTCCAGCCCGGGCGACGGGCGACAAAGCAAGACTCCATCTCAAAAAAAAAAAAAAAAAAAAAAAAAAATTTCAAATTAAGAGAACACATATTGAAAATATTTCAAGATTTCAAGACAATAACTTTTAATTCTTTGAATTCATTCCATTTTGCTATAAAGTTTATCAAACGAGCCACACTGAATTCCCACAGAGCACTGACTACACAGCAGTCATAAACTGACACAGCATGCCGTCAGACAAGGAATGCACCACCATTTTCACCTCTTAACTACAAATACCTTGCTATTAAGAGACACTCATCCATTACACTTACCATTTGAGGATGAAGGGTAATGGACACATCAAAACACTTATTTTGGCAACAAAATGCAGATGATTTTCTGAACCAGCATTTACTGATACTCTCTAATTACGTTATTTAATTGATGATGGGCTCACTGCCCATATGCAAAATAAGTCTCCTCTTATATTTCATGAAGTATAACCTTTCTATGTCATATCTACTTTAAAAGGCACAAAAAGAGGCTAGGCACGGTGGCTCACGGCTGTAATCACAGCACTTTGGAAGGCCAAGACAGATGGATCACAAGGTCAGGAGTTCAAGACCAGCCTGGCCAACATGGTGAAACCCCGTCTCTACTAAAAATACAAAAATTAGCCAGGCGTGGCAGTGGGCGCCTGTAATCCCAGCTACTCAGGAGGCTGAGGCAGAGAACTGCTTGAACCCGGGAGGCAGAGGTTGCAATGAGCCAAGATAGCGCCACCGCACTCCAGCATGGGCAACAGAGCGAAACTCCAAAAAAAATAAAATACAATAAAATAAAAGGGGCACAAAAACTTCTTGGAAAAATATTCTCCAATACAAACAGCATAGTTTCATTAACTCTATTTATAGGGACTTCTACTTGTCATGGTATCAACACTGTAATTACAGCTAACATGGCGGCCACTTAGCAGCAGCAGCCCATCTGGGTGGGTGTGATGAAAGGCATTGCTGTTATGGGGTGACCAGCATGGCCAGTCGAGAGAAAAGCGTCTGACAGTGGCAGTGCAAGTTAGAAGGCTGACAAAAATTAGAGCTGCAAAAGAGGAATTCAGGTTTTAAAGGTGACACCTTTAAAAACGAACTTCTGGTCAATTGTGTTATGTATATTTTACCACAGTAAAAATAAAACAGAAAAAAAAACTGCTGAAAGTTTCAAGTTTAGGTCAAATTTAGCAATATCTTGTAGGAAACTTTTCAACAAACTCAAGAGGCATCACAAAGAACAGAGAAAACGTCATAGCAACTTGGTCTTTGTTCCCTCCCATCCCATTCCATTCAGATGGCCAGCCTATCAAATGAGATCCTGCTCTTCGGGGAGAAACTACAGAAAGAGGAGAACAACAGCTGAACGGAGGGTGGGGGAGGCCACGCCAACTATACGAGGTCACAATGAAGGCTGAGCAAGATATCCGCCCCCCACCTTTTTTTTTTCTAGTTTAACTACTGTTGCAGAGTAAAATCAGAGGACTTCTGTAATCATTCCCTAACAGAACTCGAAGTCTTCCAGGGCAGCCAATACTCACTAAGAGAAATCAAGGTCTCAGAAAAACCAAAAAAACAGTCTCAGGGTCTCTGATTTTGAACTATCCACGTTATGACATAGACTAGGTCTGCACACAACAAAAACAGTAACTGTTTCGATGGCACTTTTCCACAAGTAATATCATCTTATATGTTTGGCTGAGTAAGTCTCAACATCCCAAAAAGGATCAAAAGATTCTCTAAGTTTGGCAGTTCAACCACTGTGCACACTTTTATTTCTCATTTCAAGCGTTAAGGATATTGCTCAAATGACTGCATAAAACTCTCTCCTCGTATAAGAAAGCCTGAAATCTAATTTCTCTACCAAAAAACCCTGTTCTTGCAAATGGATACAAAACTACTTATAACCTACAAAAACCATGAATCCTAAGCATGTTGCATCTTAACTGTTTAGAAAGAAAACACTTTTAAAGCATAGGGAACTGTGAGACCAGCTTCATCTTCCCAAGCCTCTTCCAAAACTTCTTGGAAGCTGGTATACAAGACTAACCTTCCAAAAACACAACAGAAGCAGAAAATCTTAACGGGGCATCGCGAAAAGAGCAGGCGTCGAGAAACATCAAGACTCCCCACCCCCCAACCTTCCCAAACGACACAAATACAAGAGTTAACAGTACAATCCCTCTTTGAGAGGGGACTGAATCAATGTGGCAGGGCCAACCCTACACACACACACACACACACACACACACACAAGCACGCGCGCGCGCACACACACATACACCACACACACAGCTACCGCCCTGCCAGGGGATGATGAAATGAGGAACGGAAATTAACATTTCAGGCAACGTCTCACATTGTTCCTTGAGGCCAAGGGCTG
This sequence comes from Rhinopithecus bieti, assembly GCF_001698545.2. Lineage (NCBI taxonomy): Eukaryota > Metazoa > Chordata > Mammalia > Primates > Cercopithecidae > Rhinopithecus > Rhinopithecus bieti. Next base: position 600,973 of record NW_016803268.1, on the reverse strand, counting down.
CTGCTGCAGCCGCCACCGCCACCGCTTTCCTCCCAGCCACCCCCCTCCACCGGCCCGCCTACCCTCCCCCTAACACCCCCCACACGGCTGCCCGCATTCCTGCCCCTCCTCGGCCTACGCGCGCCTCCTGCAACCCCGACGCCCCCAGGTCCCCAGTTCGCCCGCCCCCTCCGGCTCGGAGCCCGAGAGCCGCCTGCTCTCATTTCAAAACAGCGATAATAATAGGGACGCTGAGAATAACAACTACGAACAGCACCGGGAAGGCGCCCCTCTCGCGGGTCAGAGGTCAGCGCCTCCGCTCCGCAGCACCCGGCGCCCCCTGGCAGCCCCTCCCGGCAGCCTCAGGTCCCCAAGACCTCCAGTCCCGCCTCGGAGCACCCCCGTCCGCCTCTCACCGCCGCCTCGGGCCCCCGAG
>NW_016803268.1:563434-597401 GCF_001698545.2 Rhinopithecus bieti | reverse complement strand
GCTGAGGCAGGAGAATGGCGTAAACCCGGGAGGCGGAGCTTGCAGTGAGCTGAGATCCAGCCACTGCACTCCAGCCTGGGCGACAGAGCAAGACTCCGTTTCAAAAAAAAAAAAAAAGAAAAGAAAAAAAAATGCAAAATTAGCTGGGCGTGGTGGCGCACGCCTGTAGTCCCAGCTGCTCGGGAGGCTGAGGCAGAAGAATCTCTTGAACTCAGGAGGCGGAGGTTGCAGTGAGCCGAGATCGCGCCACTGCACTCCAGCCTGGGCGACAGAATGAGACCTCGTCTCAAAAAAAAAAAAAAAAAAATCTTTCAGGCAGGGTGCGGTAGCTCACGCCTGTAATCCCAGGACTTTGGGAGACCGAGGTGGATTGTGGGAAGGTAGAGGATGGTCAGACTTGCATGAAAGGTTGGCTCTGAGATGATGAACGCACAGGAACAGCGGTGCGGATGGAGTAGAGAGCCACGGTTGGACCTAAGACAGTCGGTAAGGTTTTATGGGCTGTAAAAGAAGGGTTCAGGGTGAGGTTAGCATTGCCTGGAAGACAGCTTTAAGGAAGGGGCGGTTTGGGTGAAAAAAGAGTTGAGTTTTGTGCACTTAAAGTCTGAGATGTTCTTTGGGCCTCCTGCGTGGGTGATGGGTACAGGGCACGAGGGGAGCAGCACCAGAAACCAGAGCCACAGCCAGACGGAAGTAGGAGCAGGGAGGCCACTGGGGTGCAGCCGTAAATCCAGTAATCCCAGTAAACCCCTGGCCTAATAGCAGCAGGGCACCAGTGAAGGTTTCCAACGCGAGGCCTAAAGATCAGATTCCTATTTTACAACGTCACCCTGGAAACCGCGTGAAGGGAGAAAGGCCAGGTGGGAAGCTGTCATAGTAGTTTGAGTAGAAACAGAGCAACGGGAGGATGCAGAGAGGCCGGGGAGGGCCAGGCGGCCAGCACAACCCCAAGGGGCCATGGGGACAGCTGCTGGAGAGCCAGCACTGCCACAGCCTCCAAACTGGAAATTAAATTTTGATGGGACATTTCATTAAGGGCAATTAATTTTTAAAACATTCTGTGGGCCAGAGAAAACCCCAGATCTACAAAACCCTGATCTGTAGCCCCGATGGGGCATCCTCAAATAGTTGGCCTGGGATGCTTGTGTTCTTTAAGGCGGTCCCGTGGGCCCACCCTGGAGACTCTGATTCAGTAGATCTGGAGTGAGATTGAGAAGTGTGCACCCAACTGGGCACAGTGGCTCACGCCTGTAATCCCAGCACTTTGGGAAGCCGAGGCGAGTGGATGACCTTAGGTCAGCAGTTCGAGGCCAGCCTGCTGACATGGTGAAACTGTCTCTACTAAAAATATAAAAATTAGCTGGGCGTGGTGGCGGGCGCCTGTAATCCCAGCTATTCGGGAGGCTGAGGCAGGAGACTCGCTTGAACCTGGGAGGCTGAGGCCTGGGCAACAAGAGCAAAACTCGGTCTCAACAAAAAAGGGTGCACCTGGCCAGGCGTGGTGGCTCAAGCTTGTAATCCCAGCACTTTGGGAGGCTGAGGTGGGCGGATCACGAGGTCAGGAGATCGAGACCATCCTGGCTAACACGGTGAAACCCCGTCTCCACTAAAATACAAAAAAATTAGCTGGGCGTGGTGGCGGGCGCCTGTAGTCCCAGCTACTCGGGAGGCTGAGGCAGGAGAATGGCATGAACCCGGGAGGTGGAGCTTGCAGTAAGCCAAGATCATGCCACTGCACTCCAGCTTGGGCAACAGAGCGAGACTCCGTCTCAAAAAAAAAAAAAAAAAAAAGTGTGCACCCAAGGTGGTCCGGGTGCCATCTAGGAAAAACACTCCTGGAGTCATCTTCCATCTCCAGAGCATCCCAGCCTCCCCAGTAAGGCCCGGTCCTTACAGTGCCCATTCCAGGATGCCTCCATTGCTGCTCTGCAACTGTGTTTACTATAACTCACCCCGCCCCACCCTGAGCTCTTGAACTCATTCAGCAGACATTGATTCGGAGCCTGCCACTTACCACTTACTGACCTAAGAGCTGTGGATTGAGCTGTGAACCCAACTAAGTCCCTGACAAAGGTTCTTACATTCTCGGGTGTCTCTCTTCCCTGAAACAAAGAAGCTAATTGTTCATTGAACATCAGCCACATGTGGCTCCAGGAAAGGCCCAGTTTGGGTAGCCAAACACTCAGGCACTGCCTCTGACGATGCTCTCCCAGACGTGGTGGTCCATGAGGAAGAGCCCAGCGCCAGGCTCTCCCAGATGTGGGACAGCCGCCCTTCTGGTAAGGGGTGTGCAGACTTCATTTTGCGCCTAAGGAAAGGCTTGCAAGGTTACTCCACAGTCCTGCTCCTGCATGACACCCCACTGTCTGCTGTGGACCCACCAGCAACTGCATGCACAGTGGGACCCTCTGCCTCTTCCTTACAGATGGGCCAGAGGTCACTGTGAAGGGAGGCAGCCCAGCCACCTGCATTCTTTCTGCTCCCTCCTCTCCATAAGTGGCAGAAATAGGCGGAGCAGGCCCACCTCTGGCCTTTCCCCTCTGCCTCCTCCCCCGGGACCTGTGGTGAGAACTGACAGCTCAGTTTGAGTCTGGCAGGCCTGGCCTAAGCCCTGTGGTCAGCCCCAGCTTCCAGCATTCCTAGCATTAGGATTTGGAACCCAGGCTCATTTCAAAGTACATTTTGATGTGTGTTGTTTCCCAGTTACCATAACTGTGGGGTATCACCTTCCAGAACTCAAAAGCAGGGGGAGCTGAGGGATGAAACAATATCAGATATTCTGGGAGCCCCTGACCTCAGCGTCCCTAAAGCTACACCCCAGTTTTTTGTTTTGTTTTGTTTTGTTTTGTTCTGAGACAGAGTCTCGCTCTGTGGCCTGGGCTGGAGTGCAGTGGCATGATCTCGGCTCGCTGCAACCTCCACCTCCTGGGTTCAAAAAATCCTACCTCAGCTGCCCAAGTAGCTGGGATTACAGGCATGCGCCAGCACACCCAGCTCATTTTTGTATTTTGAGTAGTGATGGGGTTTCACCATATTGGCCAGGCTGGTCTCCAATTCCTGACCTCAGGTGATCCACCCACCTCTGCCTCCCAAAAGTGCTGGGATTATAGGCGTTAACCCAGGCCCACCTGGCCAATTTTTAAAATTCTAAATCCCATATTTCGTCAGCAGCCCTATCAATTGCAGTGTCTATTGCCAAATACTATTTTCTGTTCTATTTTATCCCCAATTTTTATTGTGGTAAAATACACATAACATGAAATATACCATCTTTTTTTGTTTTCTTTTTTTTTTTTTTTTTTTTAGAGACGGGGTCTCACTCTGTCCCCCCATTCTGGAGTGCTCGCCGAGCGTTCCAGAAACCAGAAATGCATGCTGGTCTCCGGAAGGCTGCTGAGATGGTCTGACATTCCCTGAGATGTAGTGCAGCACATCTCAGGGGATGTGACCAAGACTCACTGTAACCTTAAATTCCTGGGCTCAAGGGATCCTCCCAGCTCAGCCTCCTGAGTAGCTGGGACCACAGGTGTGAGTCACTACACCTAGCTAATTAAAATTTTTTTTTTTTAGAGACTGGGGTCTCATTATGTTGTAAGGCTTCTCTCGAACTCCTGGCCTCAAGCAGTCCCCCAACCTCGGCCTCCCAACGTGCTGGGCTCATAGGTGTGAGTCACCGTGCCCAGCATCATAACATCATGTAGTAAACCTCAAATGTATATAAAAGTATTGAAAAAAGGTAAAAAGCTAGACTTTTTTTTTTTGAGATGGAGTCTCGCTCTGTTGCCAGGCTGCAGTGCAGTGGTTCAAGCAATTTTCCTGCCTCAGCCTCCCTAGTAGCTGGCACTACAGGCATGCACCACCATGCCCAGCTAATTTTTTGTGTTTTAGTAGAGACAGGGTTTCACCATGTTGGCCAGGATGGTCTCGATCTCCTGACCTCATGATCCGCCCACCTCAGCCTCCTAAAGTGCTGGGATTACAGGCATGAGCCACCGTGCCTGGGCTTTTTTTTTTTTTTTTTTTTAATTTGAGACAGTCTCACTCTGTCGCCCAGGCTGGAGTGCAGTGGCTTGATCTCGGCTTGCCGCAACCTCTGCCTCCCGGGGTCAAGTGATCCTCCCGCCTCAGCTGCCTCAGTAGCTGGGATTACAGGTGCCCATCACCATGCCCAGCTAATTTTTGTATTTTGAGTAGAGACTGGGTTTCTCCATGTTAGTCAGGTTAGCCTTGAACTCCCGACCTCAGGTGATCTACTGGCCTCAGCCTCCCAAAGTGCTAGGATTACAAGCATGAGCCACCGCAGCCAACCTACTTTTAAAAAGTCATATTCGGACTGGGTGCAGTGACTTATGCCTGTAATCCCAGCACTCTGGGAGGGCGAGGCGGGCAGATGACCTGAGGTCAGGAGTTCAAGGCCAGCCTGGCCAACATGGTGAAACCCTTTCTCTACTCAAAACACAAAAATTAGCTGGACATGGTGGCACATGCCTGTAATCCCAGCTACTCAGGAGGCTGAGGTGGGAGAATTGTTTGAACCCGGGAGGCGAAGGTTGCAGTGAGCTGAGATCGCGCCACTGCACTCCAGTCTGGGTGACAATAGCAAAACTCCATCTCAAAAAAATAAAGGCCGGGCGCGGCGGCTCACACCTGTAATCCCAGCATTTTGGTACGCCGAGGCGGGTGGATCACCTGAGGTCAGGAGTTCTAGGCCAGCCTGGCCAACATGGTAAAACCGTCTCCACTAAAAATACAAAAATTAGCCGGGCGTGATGGCAGGCGCCTGTAATCCCATCTGCTTGGGGAGCTGAGGCAGGAGAATCGCTTGAACCTGGGAGGCGGAGGTTTCAGTGAGCCGAAATCTCACCACTGCACTCCAGCCTGGGTGAGAGAGCAAGACTCTGTCTCAAAAAGAAAAAAAAAAAAAGTAAACAGCTAGACTTTTAGAAAGTCATATTACCTGGAGAGAGAATTTTCATTCTTCCTTTCCAATTTACATGTCTTTTATTGCTTTTCTTCTCTTTTTGTTTTCCAGAGATTAGTGCTCACTCTGTTGCCCAGGCTGGTCTTAAACTCCTAGGCTCGAAGGAGCCTCCTGCCTTAGCCTCCCGAGTAGCCAAGACCACAGGCGAGCCCCCCACAGCCTGCACTTTTTATTTCCCTTAGTTTTCATTTTTACTTTTTTAGAGACAGGGTCTTACTCTGTCACCCAGGCTGGAGCTCACTGCAGCCTCAAACTCCTGGGCTCACTCAACCCTCCCGCCTCAGCCTCCCAAAGTATTAAGATCACAGGCATAAGCTGCCACGTGCAGCCTGTACCTTTTACTTCTTTTTATTGCCTAATTATAGCCCTATCCGTTTTGGTTTCATTTTAAAGTCTAAGTATATGATAGTTTTTTTCTCATTATATCACAAATTATATACTTATAATCCAACTGGGAAGGTTGGGAGTACAAAAAAAAAAAAAAAGAGAAAGTCGCCGGGCGCGGTGGCTCACGCCTGTAATCTTAGCACTTTGGGAGGCCGAGGTGGGCGGATCACCTGAGGTCAGGAGTTCAAGAGCAGCCTGGTCAACATGGAGAAACCCAGGAGACGGTGGTTGCAGTGAGCCTAGATCGCACCCCTGCTGAGCGAGACTCCATCTCAAAAAAAAAAAGAAAACTTCTCAGGACTTTTCCTAGTAAGGCTGTCATAATACTGCCTGATGTGTTTTATGTAACGAATTGCAGACTGCAGAAAGCAGGGACTTAGTTGGGAAAATTAATCGTGCACTCATTCAGCAAAGGTTCCAGTGCTTGCTGGGTGGAGACACGGTGCTAAGCACTGCCGCAATAGCAGGGAGGAAACCGAACGCATCTCAAATGCTATCCCAGCAAGGACTCCAGTCTCTACTCCTGTGTGTGGTTGTATCCAGTGCATGACACAATACTCTCTCCAGCTGTTCCTTGGATTTGGGAAGCAGCGGAAGATTTATGGGCCATGGAGGCTCCGTCCATCCCTGGAAATCAGCCCTTGGGAATTCAGCTGAGTTATGTGGTTAAAGCCGTCATGACAGCCATCCCCTGGCTGGGCCAGTTCTGGGAATAACTACAATGCTTATACTACAGGATAGCCAATTCAGAACTTCTTACTAGTGCTGAATTCAGTAAAGGTTTAATAACACATTTCTCAAATCCTCAACAGTACTTTAGGACGTCTCAGCTAGAGAAGGCTTGCAAGGGATGATGATGATGATGATTATTATTATTATTATTATTGAGACAGAGTCTCGCTCTGTCGCCCCAGGCTGGAGTGCAGTGGCACGATATCGGCTCTCTACAACCTCCACCTCCCGTGTTCAACTGATTCTCCTGCCTCAGCCTCCCGAGTAGCTGCGATTACAGGCATGTGCCATCACGCCAGGCTAATTTTCCTATTTTTAGTAGAGATGAGGTTTCACCATGTTGGCCAGGTTGGTCTTGAACTCCTGACCTTGGGTGATCCACCCGCCTCAGCCTCCTAAAGTGCTGGGATTACAGGCGTGAGCCATGAGTCTCATATCCACAAGTTCCCTTTTAAAATGTGTAAAACTCACAGATACCTTTGTCTGGAAAAATTGTTTTTTTGTTTTTTGAAACAGGGTTTCTATCACCTAGGCTGGGGTACAGTGGCAAAATCAAGGCTCACTACAGCCTTGATCTCCCAGGCTCAAGCAATCCTCCCACCTCAGCCTCCGGAATAGCTGGGACTAGATCTATATGCCACCACCCCCAGCTATTTTTTTTTTTCTTTTTTTTGTAGAGACAGGGTCTCACCATGTTGCCCAGGCTGGTCTCGAACTCCTGGGCTCAAGCAATCCTGCCTTTGCCTCCCAAACTGCTGGGTTAACAGGCATGAGCCACTGCACCCAGCCAGAAGATGGTATTAATAACATTTCCAGGTAATGTTTCCAAAATTTAACAGGTAATGTTTCATATGTTAAGAAGCAGGAATCACTTTGGGAGACTGAGGTGGCAGGATTGTTTGAGGCGAGGAGGGCAACACTGCCAGTGCCCAGGCAACATAGCAAGACCTCAACGCTACCAAAAGTAAAAACTCAGCTGGATGTGAGGCTTGCTTGAGCCCAGGAGGGCAACACTGCAGTGAGCCATGATCATGCCACAGTCCTCCGACCTGGGAACAGAGCAAGACTCCGTCTTAGACAAACAAAACAAAACAACACAGAGGCCGTGCGCGGTGGCTCACGCCTGTAATCCCAGCACTTTGGGAGGCCGAGACGGGCAGATCACGAGGTCAGGAGATCAAGACCATCCTGGCTAACATGGTGAAACCCCGTCTCTACTAAAAATACAAAAAATTAACCGGGCATGGTGGCGGGCACCTGTAGTCCCAGCTACTCAGGAGGCTGAGGCAGGAGAATGGCATGAACCTGGGAGGCAGAGCTTGCAGTGAGCCGAGATTGTGCCACTGCACTCCAGCCTGGGCAACAAAGCGAGACTCCATCTCAAAAAAGAAAAAAAAAACAGAGAGGGCATAGGTGCTCAGTGTCATATAAATTAATACATTTTATTACTGAAACCCAGTTTTACTCTGCCAACTTTAAATATTTTTCAGAAACATTAAAGAATATATTTTGTTTGAGTTAAATATAGAAATGCTACTGGCTGTTCCAGAGTTTTAGTTTTAAATGACTGTCAGTCATTCCTCAGTGGTCCCGTGCACCGTCTCCACGCTGCAGGGAGGCCGGCTCCTCTGTGCCCTGTGAAGTAATGGTGTTGTCTTAGCCCAGATCCTCCTGGACAAGTGCTTCGGTTCTTCCGTTTACTGGTAGTGTTGCAAACATAGTCTATGGAGTTTGTTCTATTTTGTCTGTTCTGTTTATGAAACTGTAACTTCATATAGGACTGCCTTAGGGCCAGAGTAAACTGTCAAGCTAAGTAAAACATAAAACAGTAGGGACAGGCCGGGCGTGGTGGCTCCCAGCACTCTGGGAGGCTAAGGTGGGCGGATCATGAGGTCAGGAGATCACGACCATTCTCACTAACACAGTGAAAACCCATCTCTACTAAAAATACAGAAAATTAGCCAGGCGTGGTGGCGGGCGCATGTAGTCCCAGCTACTTGGGAGGCTGAGGTTGGAGAATCACTTGAACCCACAAGGCGGAGGTTGCCATGAGCCGAGATCGCGCCACTGCACTCCAGCCTGGGCGACAGAACGAGACTCTGTCTCAAAATAAAAAAGTAAAAAAATACACATAAGGGACAGGGATGGTAAAACCCAAACTGCATGCTTTGGTTCAAGGTGTATGTAAAGCCAAAGTACCCTTCCATCTCCAGATAATCTCAAACTTCACCTGATCAGCCCTTGTGCTCCCCAGCCAGAGCTCACCGAGCGTTCCAGAAACCAGAAACGCATGCTGGTCTCTGGAGGGCTGCTGAGAGCACCCCAGGAAAATCCCAGCACCAGCCTGAGTTCACTCATGGTTCTGTTTGTCCACAGGTCTGCCAGGTGAGGAGGTCTGAAGTGGGCCAGCCGGGGTGGATAGTCTCTGTAGAAATGACCACCTGTTCCTTGTCAAACCAGCCCTTTAAGTTACAGCGAAAAGAAAGCCCTCCTCCTGCTCCACATCCACACTGAGCCTGGCGTCTGTGGCCCTGTCCTGGCATTTCAGAGGCTTGTCTGGAGACTCACCCTCATCCCCCTCAGCAGCTGGGCCACCAGCAGTCACATGCTGGCCTCTGCTGGCTTCTCTCTCCCTGGGGCTGCAGATCAGAGAAAGCAGCCCAGAGTGGGCACCAAGACACCCCAGGCTTCACTGGAGCCTCTTGGAGAGTCAGCCCCATGCCTCAGTCCTGCCAGGATCCCTCCCTTCTGGCACTGCTGCAGAAGCCTCCTCCCCCCTCCCTGGCCTCACATTCCCACCTCTGGCCTCTCTAGAGTCCATTCTCCTCCCAGCAGCCAGTAATGCTTTTACCACAGACTTTATTAGTCCTCAGCAACACTCACCCTGAGACTCTCCAGCACTCCCTGGCCGCTCCCCACTCCCCTGCTACCTGCCCCTCCCAACTGGCCACACCGATGGGGCTGACCAGGCCTCTCTCTGGGCAGCCTCTTCTGTCCTGGGATGATGCGCTTCCCTTTGCTCCTGCACCACATCGCAGGGAAGGCTTTAAAGTCCCTTTCTAAACTAGTCATTTGGCCGGGTGCAGTGGCTCAGGCCTGTGATCCCAGCACTTTGGGAAGCTGAGGTGGGAGGATCGCTTGAGCCCAGGAGTTCAAGACCAGCCTTGGCAACATCTCTCCACAAAGGTTTAAAATGTTTGGGCCAAATCCTCTTTTCTATGAAGTTTGCCCTGCCTGTGGCGCCTCAGACTCCGTCTCCAGGGCCTCTCGTTGTCTTGCTCACCAGAAGTCTGCCCTGCCTGTGGCGCCTCAGACTCCGTCTCCAGGGCCTCTCGTTGTCTTGCTCGCCAGAAGTCTGTCCTGCCTGTGGTGCCTCAGACTCCGTCTCCAAGGCCTCTCGTTGTCTTGCTCGCCATGTGCCTTGTTTGCTGGGCTTGTTTTCGTTCTCTCCCTCAGTAGAATGGAAGCTCACTGAGGACAGGCGCTGTTGTTTTCTAGGACACTGCCTGGTGTAGTGTGGCGCTCAGCAAGTATCTGGTACAGGCCACTCCCTGTTATCCTGCAGAAAATATCCTTCGTCTCCAGTCCCTTCATCCTCTGCAGCCACACTGGCGGCTTCTCATCAATCCCCTCAAAACTTCTCATCCAGAAACCCCAACAGATCCTGGCTCTGTTGCCCAGGCTGGAGTGCAGTGGTGCACTCTTGGTTCACTGCAATCTCTGTCTCCCACGTTCAGGCGATTCTCCTGCCTCAGCCTCCGGAGTAGCTGGAGTTTCAGGTGCGTGCCACCATTACCGGCTTTTTTTTTTTTTTTTTTTTGCATTTTTTTAGTAGCGACGGGGTTTCACCATGTTGGCAAGGCTGGTGTCGAACTCCTGACCTCAAGTGATTGACCTCCCTCGGCCTCTCAAAGTGCCGGGATTACAGGCATGAGCCACTGCACCCAGCCAAGTAGAGTTTCTTTTAGGTGTTGGCAGAAAAGGCCAGGATGTGTCACTGGTCACCGAGCCTCTTCCCTGTTAACTGTGGCTGTCAAAATTCAAATGTGGTTCATGGGAAACTCCCGAGCAGCAGATCCACCACTGATGTGCTGAGAACCTACCACGGCCACAAGCCAGTGATAACCTGTCACCTAATGATAAGGCCTGATGGCATGAGACCACCATCCTCAAGGGAGACTCCAGGTTCTGTCCAGCAGGCATCAGGGAGCAGTTCAGCTGACAGTGGCTGGCTGGGAATGAAACGGTGAAGACACAACCATCTGATGACTGGCTGTATCCCAGAGACAAGCAAACATAGCATCCTGTTGGCTACATGGCACATTCAATTCAAAACTGGGAGACCAGGCCAGGTGCAGTGGCTCACATCTACAATCCCAGCACTTTGGGAGGCCAAGGCGGGCAGATCACCTGAGGTCAGGGGTTTGAGACCAGCCTGGCCAACATGCTGAAACCCCATCTCTACTAAAAACTATAAAAATTACCCAGACTTGGTGGCAGGTGCCGGTAATCCCAGCTACTTGGGAGACTAGCAGGAGAATCACTTGAACCCCAGAGACGGAGGTTGCAGTGATGAGCCAGGAATGCACCATTGCACTCCAGCCTGGGCAACAAGAGTGAAACTCTGTCTCAAAAAATAAGCAAAAATAAAACTGGGAGACCAGCCACAGACCAGCAAACCCTTTCTCGCTTCAAATCGCGTATCATTCCCCTAAGGAACACTCCCTGGGACCAGAGACACCTCAAACTAGTTACTTTTAGGAATAGGCTATAAATTGATGCCCAAAGATGATCCTTCTTTCCTAGTAGCTGAACCCATATGAGGCTTCTGAACCCTTGCCAGGGATGTTCAGGAAGGTCCCCTGGCCTCCGGCCAGTGTGAGCAGCCCAGTAGCTAATGGACTTAGGCAACATAGTAAAAAGGGGATTGGCTCATGACAAGGAAATGAAAAGGAACATGCCCCTTCAAGGGACTGGATCTAGGGACACAGGCCTGGCTCTGGGACGCTTATCTCCTGCCTTCTTTTCCACTCTGTGGGCCTGGTCCTCTTCAGCCATGGCTGGCTTCCTCACCAGGTGGAAAGATGCTAACAGCTCTCTTCACAGTTCACCCTTCTAGCTCTGGGACCCGAAAGGCAAAGTCTCTTCTCCAAATACAAATCGAGAGGACGGACTTAACAGGTTTGACTTTCTGTTCCTGAGTTGATCAGTGTGGCTGTGAAGGCTGGGCCTGGGCCTGGTCCATATGGTCAGGAGCCATGAGGAGCTGCCTGGATACGTCTTGCTGAGCAGATCTCAATACACTCATCAATATGCTCAGCAGCCAAGCTGGCCCTCCGTGACCCCGTCACCTGATAATTCATACCCCAGCCAGTCCCTCCCACATTGTCAAAGGTGCGTTTTGGCGACCAGTTTGGCAGAGGTGACGGTCAGTTCTGAGTTGAGGATGGAAAAGGCTGTGGCTCCTGCCCTCTGGTCACTGGCTCTGGGGAAGGGCCCACGTGACGAGGAGCTGAGGCCTCCTGGCAACAGCTGCGTGAGTTCACCCTGGACGGACGCAACGCAGGTCCTCCAGCACCAGTCAGGCTTCAGACGACCACAGCCCTGGCCATCAATCAGCTGGACTGCAAGCTCGTCCAGTCCAAGAGACTAAACGGTCCAGTCGAGCCACTCCCAGATTTCTGACCCTCAGAAACAGAGTGAGGTAAGTATTTGTTGTTTTAAGTTGCCACGTTGGCGAACTTGGAATGCACTGCCCAGGGCTGTGGGGATTCCTGTCACGTGGAGAGGACACAGGCTGTCCCTTCCAGGTCCTTAAACACCTGTCCAAAGTCCCACCCCCAACAGTCTAAAGAAACACCGAGGAATACATGATTATTTAGTCATGCTCAAATTCCTGTACAGGTTTCTTGCTAGCAGAAATGGACTTTCTGCCAGGCGTGGTGGCTCACGCCTGTAATCCCAGCACTCTGGGAGGCCGAGGCAGGCGGATCACCTGAGGTCCGGAGTTCGAGACCAGCCTGACCAACATGGAGAAACCCCATCTCTACTAAAAATACAAAATTAGCCGGGTGTGGTGGCACATGCCTATAATCCCAGCTACTCGGGGCTGAGGCAGGAGAATGGCTTGAACCCGGGAGGCAGAGGTGGTAGTGAGCCGAGATCGCGCCATTGCACTCCAGCCTGGACAACGAGCAAAACTCCATCTCAGAAAAAAAAAGAAAAAAAGATGGAAAGTTCATTTTTTTTTCTTTTTTTTGAGAGAGTTTCATGGTGTTAACCAGGATGGTCTCGATCTCCTGACCTCGTGATCCACCCGTCTCGGCCTCCCAAAGTGCTGGGATTACAGGCTTGAGCCACCGTGCCCGGCCAACGGCCCCATCTTTTAAAGAAAAATAAAATCTGGTTGTACATGGGGTGAGTAAAGCCCAATTAACAAGTGATATGAGAAGTAACTGTTTCCCCAAGAAAGAGCTTCAGGAAGAAAATTTACTAAAATTTACAGAGATGAACTTGTTTGTTTTCAAGCATTCCACAAGGTAACATGTTTTATGTAAGACATCCTCATACTCAACACATACCTTATTGTCCTGCCGGGCTTTGCTTCAGCAGGAAGAGTCGCCATGGGTGCAGCTTTGGCGGCCATCATGGGCGCAGCAGTCCAGGAACTCTGGAGGCCAACAGGCTAACTGCAAAAGCAAATGTGCTTCAAAAGATTTTTGTTGGCCGGGTGCAGAGGCTCATGCCTGTAATCCCAGCACTCTGGGAGGCCGAGACGGGCGGATCACAAGGTCAGGAGATCGAGACCACCCTGGCTAACACGGTGAAACCCTGTCTATACTAAAAATACAAAAAACTACTGGCTGAGGTGGCGGGCGCCCGTAGTCCCAGCTACTCAGGAGGCTGAGGCAGGCGAATGGCAGGAACCCGGGAGGCGGAGCTTGCAGTGAGGTGAGATCCGGCCACTGCACTCCAGCCTGGGCGACAGAGCAAGACTCCGCCCTCAAAAAAAAAAAAAAGATTTTTGTTTAAGTTTAGTTACTGCCGAATTTGGAAAGAAGCAAACAAGCAAACGTAATTATTTCTTCAGATAGTAATAAGGAAGCCTAAATCCTTTTTTTTCTTTTTTTTTTTTTGAGACAAGTCGGTCTGGTGCAATGGCTCATGGCTGTCATCCCAGCTACTCGAGAGGCTGAAGCAGGAGAATCGCTTGAACCTGGGAGGCAAAGCTGCAGCGAGCTGAGATCGCGCCACTGTACTCCAGCCTGGGCTACAGAGTGAGACTTTGTCTCAAAAAAAAAAAGGACAGGGTCTCACTCATCACTTAGACTAGAGTACAGTGGCACGATCTTAACTCACTGCAGCCTCCACCTCCCAGGTTCAAGTGATTCTCATGCCTCAGCCTCCCAAGTAGCTGGGACTACAGGTGTGTTGCTACCACGCTTGGCTAATCTTTTTGTATTTTTAGTAGAGACAGTTTCACCATGTTGACCAGCCTGGTCTTGAACTCCTGACTTCAAGTGATCTGCCTGCCGTGCCCTCCCAAAGTGCTGGGATTACAGGCGTGGGCCATAGCACCCAGCCAGAAGCCTAGATCTTTTTTTTTTTTTTTTTTTTTTTGAGATGGAGTCTCTGCCTCCCAGGTTCAAGTGATTCTCCTGCCTCAGCCTCCCAAGTAGCTGGGACTACAGGCGCCTGCCACCACGCCCAGCTAATTTTTCTATTTTTAGTAGAGACTGGGTTCCACCATGTTAGCCAGGATGGCCTCAATCTCCTGACCTCATGATCCGCCCGCCTCGGCCTCTGAAAGTGCTGGGATTACAGGCATGAGCCACCGCCCCAGCCAGCCTAGATCTTAAAACCAAAAAAAGTCCCAAAGATCAACTTCTGTCTCCAGAATGTTAAATATCATTATTTGATAGATGAAGCAACTTAAGTTTGTAGAGCAGCTTGCCTGAAGTCCTTCAGCTGACAGCAGGAATAAGGGACAGAGCACAGGACGCTGCTGCATTAACAGGGAACAAAGGCATGGGGCCTCCTCTCTGCCCACCTTCCCTTCCCACAGCCCAGGGCTGCCCTAGGCGCTCCTGAGGCCTCCTCTCTGATGGGGCTAGAGCTGAGGGAACCTGGGGTTGGTAGCCATCCAGAGACCTAAGGCGTGCCCTGACCCAAACCAGGAGTCACCAAGAGACTGCCTCTCTAGAGAACAGGCGGGGAAGGGAAGTCGCACCAAGTCCAAGAGCAGAGTTCAGAGGGCTGAGGAGGGGTGACGCGGAAGTACAAATGAGCAAGCAGCAGTTAGGAAGCACAGAAAGAACACACAGGGTGGAGAAGGGAAGGCAATCGTCCTGCTCTGCTGCAGGCTCTGAGGGCAAAGGCAGACCCGGGAGGCCACTCTCGTACAGATTCTTCTTCTTGAATCCAAATCATGGAGTCAAACAAAAAAACCCCAAACCATGGGGCACCCGAATCCTTAAACAAAACCCCTATTGCTTGAGGCTACATGAGCCTCTGCTGCCTGCCACTACAGCCGGGGCTGAAAGTGAGAGTCACGGTTCACCTGTAGGGCCTGGGACGCAGCCAGCCTTCAAAGGACGGTTGTTAAAGAGATGAGTTTGAATAAATGCATCAAAACTCTGTTCCCATACCCGCATTTCCCATGACATCCTAGTAATAACTCTGGATGCCAAGGCTTCCTGGCTCGTCAATTGCCCTCACACACATTTATTGCATTTTATCTTTATAACCACCCTGTGGGAAACCCAAGGCTGATATTAGCCTTGTTTGCAGATAATTATCATCCCCATTTTACTGCTGAGAAGATTGAGGCTTGGGGAAGTTAACAACTTGCTTAAGGTCATAGGCCAAGAAGGACAGAACCCAGTGTTCTTTCCCCAGAGAAAGCCTCTTGCCAACACCGCACACTGCTTCTGATGAATTGCCAGGAAACAATTTTAAATTATCTCAGACAATATTAATAGGACTACATCTTAAACTCTTCCCAAACACATCCAAATGTGTGGACTTTGAGTCACAAATCCTCGGCTGGGCGTGGTGGCTCACGCCTGTAATCCCAGCACTTTGGGAGGCCGAGGTGGGCAGATCACGAGGTCAGGAGATGGAGACCATCCTGGTTAACACTGTGAAACCCCGTCTGTACTAAAAATAGAAAAAATTAGCTGGGCGTGGTGGTGGGCGCCTGTAGTCCCAGCTACTCGGGAGGCTGAGGCAGGAGAATGGTGCGAATCCAGGAGGCGGAGCTTCCAGTGAGCCGAGATCGTGCCACCGCACTCCAGCCTGGGCGACAGAGCGAGACTCCACCTCAAAAAAAAAAGTCACAAATCCTCTGAACGCACAGGCATAACAGGTTGTGGAGCTCGGTCACTTCTTGGACACAAAAAACTCTTTTGGAAGTTTGGTTAGGTTGGTCATGTGACAAGGCTGGAGAGAGGGTGACAGCAGGATGATGGCAAGCTATATAGCCCTCTGACCAAGTCCACCTGATGTCTTTTTTTTTTTTTTTTTGAGATGGAGTCTCGCTCTGTCGCCCGGGCTGGAGCGCAGTGCTGCGATCTCGGCTCACTGCAAGCTCTGCCTCCCAGGTTCACGCCATTCTCCTGCCTCAGCCTCCCGAATAGCTGGGACTACAGGCGCCTGCCACCACGCCCGGCTAATTTTTTTGTATTTTTAGTAGAGACGGGGTTTCACTGTGTTAGCCAGGATGGTCTCGATCTCCTGATCTCGTGATCGGCCCGCCTCGGCCTCCGGAAGTGCTGGGATTAAGCGGGGCGGGGAGGGGCGTGGAATCGCGCCCGGCCCACCTGGTGTCTTTCAATCGGGGAAGGAAAAAAATAGTGGAGGAGGAAATGGCAAGGTTGGATTCATTGCCAAGGCAGACTGTACAATAAGAAGCAAAAGGAAAAGCGGTTCAGTTGTGAAAATCAGTGTTAGCCCTGGGTTTAGGGGGAGGCCCTCTCCACAAACCAACAGAACACCTCCCCAGCCACGAGCACCTCTGCAGAGGCACCCGGCCCACTGGAGGGCTGAGGGCGGATAACACGATACTGAAAACACTTTCCTGAGCGTTTCGGGGCTGAGGAAGAGGGAGGATGACACGCAGCCTACAGACGTTGCAATCTCGTCTTTAGTGGTGGGGGGAGTGCAGGTCCAGAAACCAACCAGACCGGCCCTGAAATTCTGCCTTAACTTCAGAGCTGTGATCCTGGGCCGGTTACTTCCAATGCTTCTGAATCTGTTTCCTTACGTGTAAAATAGAGGTGTTTGCTGCATAGGGTTGTATTACATGGGTGTTCGAGACGGAGCTAGGCACTCGGTGACGTTGGCTGTCGTTCCCAGCATTCATTGTTATGAATTTGGGGAATACAGAAAAGCATAAAAATAAATCGGTCACCCTCACCCTACCTCTGTAACAGACGGTCTAGTCTTTGCTTTTCCTACTCAACGAGCTTTCCAGTTCTTGGCGTCAGCTCTAGACCTAAGGCGGACGGAGGAAGGGGTGGGGGTGGCGGAGGAGCCCACGAGGGACCCTGCCCGGGCCCGGAGTGCAGACCCCGAAGAGGACAGCGCCTCTTCCCGGCTTCCCACAATGGGCTCGCGCAGCGCCCGGGGCAGGACCGAGGCTAGAAGCGAGGTGAGTCAGTCCGAGGGGACAGGACAGGACGGCGCGCTCCTAAGTCAGAGCTCTGCAGACGTCTGCCAGGCCGCGCCGCGCGCTCCCCGCCTCACGACCTTCCTCCTCCCGGGCTGCCCTTCCTGCGGCGGCTGCCACTCCAGTCCTCGTCCTCGGGAGGCTCAAGGCGCAGGAAAACCGCCCCCTTCCTGTGCTCCTCAGCCCGGAAGGGGCCCTCCCGACCCGAAGCCTCCCGCGCCGCCCTCCTCAGCGCGGGCCTCTCCTCGCAGGCGGGATTCCGGCCCGCGCCGTCCGCCCTCGCCTGTAACCGAGCCCTGCGGGTGACGGAGGCTGCCCGGCCGGGAGGCCCCTCGGCCCCGCGGCGCGGGCGGAGCGCGACCACGCAGCCACGACCTGGCCGGTTATTCACCCGCCAGGCCCTGGAAATACAAGGCTGGCGTCCAAAAAAGCCAGAGCACCCGCGGCCTCCTCGCAGACGCGCGCCCCCGTACCGGGGCCTCAGGCAGCCGCAAGGGAGGCGGGCTCGGGCTCGGGCTTCGGGGTGCGGCAGGAGGCGCCCGGGCGCGGCGGGGGAACGGGGGGACCGCGCAGAGCGCTTAGTCCAGGCCCCGCCCCACCCCGCCGCGCAGGAGCCCCGTGGCGCCCCGCGGACCGCGCAGGCGTGGCTTTCAGGCCAACATGGCCGTGCTGCTGCTGCTCCGCGCCCTCCGCCGGGGTCCAGGCCCGGGTCCTGGGCGGCTGTGGGGCCCAGGCGCGGGCTGGAGTCCAGGGTTCCCCGCCGGGTCCTGGAGGGGGCGGCCGTACTTGGCCAGCAGGCCTCCGGGGGACCTCGCCGAGGCTGGAGGCCGAGCCCTGCAGGTAAATCCCCGCGGCATCCGGGCCCCACCTCCCGCCCCGCTCAGCTCTGTATCGCCGCGCCCGGCGGGGCGGGTCGGAGACCTCCGGGCCCCTGCGGTGTGGGAGCCTAAGCCTGTGGGCCCGCGGATCCTCCAGCTGCGGACCTCGGCGCGGAGCGACTGTTGGGGCCCGGGCGCGTGGGCGCTGGGCGGGCCGGGAAGAGGCGGGTCTGGGATCCGCGCAGTCCTCGGCGTGCGGTTTCCCAACCCTTGCGTTGTGTGTGGATGGATGTTCTCTACCTGTCTCCCTGTGGCGTTTTAAAGTGGAATCCTGTAACGGTTTCTGGCGGAGCGGTAATTTACAGTCCGCGCCTGTGGATCGATTCCATCACCAGGAACTCCAGCGCCTTCCAGTTAGGGTGGTCACTGCCGAGTTGGGGGCCCAGGACGTTTCTGTGTGCGCAAAATACCCTGTGGCTGCATGTTGCTGTTGTAATGTAGCTTGGCACGTTATTGATAGAAAGTCTTCGGGCACCGCCTGTGGAGAAGTCTTGTTTCAGGTTCTGCTAAGGAGGGGATAGCATCTCCTCCCGAAAACCAGACCCTGTGTCCTTGAGCTTTTGGGCCGGTGTTTTTTTCTCTGAGCCCTCGCGTAGGAGCTTAGCCCACACCTTTTAGGTTGTTGTTGATTAGGTTATTTTTGAGACAGAGATCTCGATCTGTCTCCAGGCTGGAGTGCAGTGATGCGATCTTGACTCACTGCAGCCTCCGCCTCCTGCATTCAAGCAGTTCTCCTGCCTTAGCCGCCGGAGTAGCTGGGACTACAGGTGCGCGCCACCACACCCAGCTAATTTTTGTATTTTTAGTAGAGACAGGGTTTCACCATGTTGACGAGGATGGTCTCGATCTCTTGACCTTGTGATCCGCCCGCCTCGGCCTCACAAAGTGCTGAGATTACAGGGCATGAGCCACCGTGCCCGGCCATAAAACACATCTAAATGGGAAAATGTTTATCTTGAAAGGAGAACGCTGGAAGTATATACTTGTTAACTGGTTTAGTGCCTGGAAATGTTCTACAAAGAGCCACTCTCTGGTGACAGCAGGAGTCCCGGGTCTGGGCAGCCACTGTGGGCCTTTGGAGAGCTGGGACGCTTCCCTTTCCCCTGCGGAAGCTTCAGGCCATGGGATAGCAGCCAGTGCAGTTGTGTGTTTCGTTTTCTTTCGTCCGGTTTTTTTTTGTTTTGTTTTTTTTTTTTTTTTTTTTTTTTTTTGAGACAGAGCCTTGCTATGTCGCCCAGGGTGGAGTGCGGTGGCCTGGTCATGGCTCCCTGAAGCCTCTGTCTCCTGGGCCCAAGCGATCCTCCCACCTCAGCCTCCCAAAGTGCTGGGATTACAGACATGAGCCACCAAGCCTGACCACTATCGTGATTTTTTTGTTTGTTTGTATTTTGAGACAGAGTCTCCCTTTGTCGCCCAGGCTGGAGTGCGGTGGCGCTATCTCAGCTCACTGCAGCCTCCGCCTCCCAGGGTCACGTGATTCTCCTGCCTCAGCTTCCCGAGTAGCTGAGATTACAGGTGTGCGCCACCACGCCCGGCTAATTTTTGTATGTTTACTAGAGATAGAGATTCACCATGTTGGCCAGGCTGGTCTCGAACTCCTGACCTCGGGTGATCCACCTGCCTCGGCCTCCCACAGTGCTGGGATTACAGACGTGAGCCACCACGCCTGGCCAATTACTGTGTTTTAACCTGTTTACTTGCTTTTGACATTTTGATGTTACCTAAAGCTTTGAAATATTGCTCAGACTATTATTTCATATTTCAGGGCAATGTAGATACTACAAATATCTATTTGAACTGTTAAAACCGATGTTTAGTCCGCATTGCTATGGTACTCTCTAATGTTAGTGTGACGTCCAGTGTTGGGTTTTTTTCAGAGCTTACAGTTGAGACTGCTCACCTCTACCTTTGAAGGGATCAACGGATTGTTGTTGAAACAACATTTAGTTCAGAATCCAGTCAGACTCTGGCAACTTTTAGGTATGTATCTGTTGAAAGAAGCAGCTGAGCATGACAGTGCACGCCTATAGCCTCAGGTGCTTGGGAGGCTGAGGCCAGAGTGTGCTTGAGCCCAGGAGTTCAAGGCTGAGGCTGCCGCTGCACTCCAGCCTGGGTGACTGAGTGAGATGAACCGAGATCGCGCCACTGCACTCCAGCCTGGGTGACGGAGTGAGATGAACCGAGATCGCGCCACTGCACTCCAGCCTGGGTGACGGAGTGAGACTCTGTTTCTAAACAAAAAAGCACAGAAGAGATGAGGCAGAGATTGTTTTCTTTTTTTTTATTTTATTTTAGAGACGGAATCTCGCCTTGTCGCACAGGTTGGAGTGCAGTGGTGTGATCAGAGCTCACTACAGCCTAGACCTCCTGGGCTCAAATGGTCTTCCCCGCTTTGCTTCTGGAGTAGCTAGCACTGCAGGCATGTACCATCACACTCGGCTAATTATCTTTTGTAGAGATGAGGTCTCACTTTGTTGTCCAGGCCCAAAGGGGCCTCTTTACTCCCCTAACCCACAGTTGTAGAGCCTTGACCTCTAGGGCTCGAGTGATCCTCCCACCTCAGCCTTCTGTAGAGCCAGGACTCCAGGCACACACCACAGCGCCTAGCTAATTTTTGGGGGGTATTTTTTTTGTAGAGATGGGAGTTTGTCACGTTTCCCAGGCTGGTCTTGAACTCCTGGACTCAAGCAGTCAGCCTTCCTTGGCCTCCCGAAGTGTTGAGATTACAGGCGTAAGCCACCGCACCTGGCCAAGTTGTCCTTTTTTAAAAAAAATTCTGCTGTATTCTAGTAACTGGGCTCCTTGGAAAAGGTTTTTCATGTTATCTAGTCAGCTGCAAGAATGTTTACTAAGGATTTACAAAGTGACTTCAGATGTTTTATATCCACACAATCACTAAAAATACCCTGCAAATAATTTGCTCTTCAATAAATCGTTTAATGAAACCTTGTGACGTTCTTTGGTCTCTCTTGACTTTCAGGATTGACACCTCTCACCTTTATTTCTCGCTCCCCTTTATGGGGTTGGAGCAGGGAAAAAGTAAAATATTTCTACTCCTGACATTAAACAGCCTTGTGCCAACACATGGGTAGGGAGAGTGCTGTGCCCATTGACTGGCTGTGCGCCAGCAACCTGCCCATCTGCTGTCAGTGTTTAATGTCAGCCCATGGGTGCCCGTGGCTGTAAACAGGAAGCACATGCTTCAGCCCTCTCAACACCTGAGGTTACGTGCAAGTGGCAACCAGGGTCGTTTCATTGGTGAAGCCGTTCATGTCTTTGTGAAGAAAGTTACATTTCAGGTCAAGGTTGTGAAACTCTTTCCCTACTTTTAGTATTCTTTGAGACAGGGTCTTGCCCTGTTGCCCAGGCACAGTCTCTACTCACTGCTGCCTCAACCTCCTGGGCCAAGGTGCTCCTCCCACCTCAACCTCCTGAGTAGCTGGGAGGTCAGGCCTGTGTCACTGTGGACAGGTACATTTGTTGTTGTTGTTTTTTAAGAGATGAAATTTTGCCCATGTTGCCCTGGCTGGTCTTGAATTCCTGGGCTCAAGCCATCCTCCTCCATTGGCCTCCCAAAGTGCTGGGATTACAGGCGTGAGCCCCTGCACCTGGCCTCTCCCATTTGTAAACGCTGATTTGTTCAGATTTTGGGCAAGGAGTGTCGTACCAGCCCCTCTTGGTCGTGGCTGGGCTGCTGCTGTTGCCACCTCTCTGGAAGCCACTTGTGAGTCAGAGTCTTGCTCTGTAACCCAGGCTGGAGTGCAGTGGTGCGATCTCAGCTCACTGCAACCTCCGCCTCCCAGATTCAAGCAGTTCTGCCTCAGCCTCCCCAATAGCTGGGATTACAGGCACCTGCCAGCACGTCCAGCTAATTTTTGTATTTTTAGTAGAGACAGGGTTTCACCCTCTTGGCAAGGCTGGTCTTGAACTCCTGACCTCATGATCCACCTGCCTCGGCCTCCCAAAATGCTGGGATGACAGGCATGAGCTCCTGCGCCTGTTTTAAGTTATTTTAAAGCAACTTCATCTATTAAAGGGATTCATGATATTTTCCCAAATTTGTGTTCATAACTACTTTTTGTTCCCTCCCATTAGCAATTTAAATAGCAAAGATATTCAACTTCATAAGTTAAAGTAGTTTATTATTCTGTAATTAGGAAATACTGGACTAAGTAATATGGGAAATACTTTATTTCAAATTTATAAATCTTATGGATATAAGTAGGTTTTTCAGATGGTTTCTGTTTTGCTTTGTTTATTTAGGAGTACACTGTTCTCCTGTATGCCTCCCCTGTGGTTGCAAACATCCATTGTTAAATCCTTTCTCTATTTCTTATAGGTGGTACTTTCTATTTTAACACCTCAAGGATGAAGCAGAAGAATAGGGAGAAGGAGAAGTCGAAGGGGAAGGCTCCTGAAGAGGACGAAGGTACATTCATCTAATGTTCATCAGTCAGTGACTCCCTCTGGCTGTGTTCATGTCTCTGTTCTCCTCTGAGCAAGGTGAAACCTGTCTGGAAAGTGGGGAGATGGGCCGGGTGCAGCGGCTCACACCTGTAATTGCAACACTTTGGGAGGCCCAGGTGGAAGGATCACTTGAGTCCTATGCCACATAGCGAGACCCAATCTCACTAAAAATTAAAATAAAAGGTCGGGTGCGGTGATTCACACCTGTAATCCCAACACTTTGGGAGGCTGAGGCAGGCAGATCACCTGCAGCCTGGCCAACATGGCGAAACCCCATTTCTACTAAAAATACAAAATTAGCCGGGCATGATAGCGCATGCCTGTAATCCCAGCTACTCGGGAGGCTGAGGCAGGAGAATTGCTTGAACCCAGGAGGTGGAGGTTGCTGTGAGCCGAGATCACACCACTGCACTCCAGCCGGAGCAACAAGAGCAAAACTCCATTTCAAAAAAAAAAGAAAATTTAAATTTAAAAAGACCCTATCTACACGAAAAGAAAAAAAAAAATAATTGGCCAGGCATGGTGGTGTGTGCACTTGTAGTCATAGCTACTCAGGAGGTAGGAGGATCGCTTGAGCCCAGAAGTTGGAGGCTCAGCTTCAGATTCACAGCCCTAAGGGGCATCAGGGTGGAAGTCAGCTTCAGGAATGCTTTGCTTTTGGATCCTTGAGGCCTCTCGCTGGAAATCAGCGTTGGCAGATGGACGCCCTGCACAGCAGAGCTCATCTTTCTAGAAAGACACCTGACCTTTGAAGGACAGTGAGGAACTGTCATATGGACTTCTTTTTTTCCCATGTTGCTTTTCAGGAAAGCTTTCAGGATGTGGAAATGATAGTTCGGCTACTGGATGATGGGGTGATTATTGTGAATTCGAGTTTAGCAGGAGTTCGTTTCAGGAGTGACGTCCTGGTTGGTTGATTTTGGGTGAGATGCTGCATTTGCCAAGGCCAGGGACAGCTTTACTCTGTGCGAGAGGAGCTCTGACTCTCCCTGCTGGGCTCTGGAGGGGAGGTCATGACTGTGGGAAGAGACACCAGTGTTCTCAGGTGGACTCAGTTTAGGTGTTTCTGGCTTTAGGCTCATCTTCAGCATCCTGTTGGTTTTACAGTAAGTGTCAGTGCCTACAGCCACTCAGAACTATCTTTTAAGAGACTTCTGAATCTTCATACGAAACTGTTTTGAATTGATTTCAGGGCTCTTCCCCTGTAGTCTTCAGCATTTCAATAAAGTGTGTCCTTTGACTTTTTTTTTTTTTTTTTTTGCCAGAGTCTCACTCTGTTGCCCAGGCTAGAGTGCAATGGTACGATCTTGGCTGAATGCAGCCTCCGCCTCCTGGGTTCAAGCAATTCTCCTGCCTCAGCCTCCCAAGTAGCTGGGCTTACAGGTGCCGCCACCCTGCCCAGCTAATTTTTTGCTTCTTTGTTTGTTTTTGAGACAAGAGTCTCGCTCTGTCACCCAGGATGGAGTACAGTGGCTCAGTCTCTGCTCACTGCAACCTCCACTTCCTGGGTTCAAGTGATTCTCTTGCCTCAGCCTCCCATGTAGCTGGGACTACAGGCGCCCGCCACCACACCCTGTTAATTTTTTGTATTTTTAGTAGAGATGGGGTTTCACCGTGTTAATCAAGATGGTCTTGATCTCCCGACCTCCTGATCCGCCCACCTCAGCCCCCCGAAGTGCTGGGATTACAGGCATGAGCCACCACGCGCAGCCTGATTGTCTTTTTTTTTGAGATGGAGTTTCACTCTTAATTGCCCAAGCTGAAGTGCAATGGCACAATCTCGGCTCACTGCAACCTCCGACTCCCGGGTTCAAGCAATTCTCCTGCCTCAGCCTCCCGAGTAACTGGGACTACAGGTGCCCACAACCATGCCCGGCTAATTTTTTGTATTTTTAGTAGAGACGGGGTTTCACCATGTTACCCAGGATGGTCTCAATCTCCTGACCTCGTGATCTGCCTGCCTCGGCCTCCCAAAGTGCTGGGATGACAGCCGTGAGCCACCTTGCCCGGCCAAGCTATTGTGTTAGGTTTATTCTGTTTTGGGTTGAACTGTGGTTTGCCTTGAGAAAATAATGTCTGCTAAATTTGCATTAGAGGATAATTGTTTACTGAGCCAAATAATCTTTCTTGTGAGAACCTATTTTGGGTTTCCCCTCGGCCTTCTGCTGTGGTTGTGGGGGGAGTTGGTTTGTGTGGGTTTTCAGGACTGTTGACTACATCAGATACACGCAGCACATCAGACATGCACAGTTCCAGCTCTTGGACAGGCCTTCAGCTGAACTGCATCGGGTCTGTTCACGTGAAGATTCTTTTGCCACCTCTTTAAATGAAAGAACCATACTGAATGTGGCTTAGAAACAGCTTTGCCAGCTGTGCAGAATGATTGTAAGTAGTGGTTGCCCAAAAAGTAGAAAAGTAGTTGCTTGGAATACCACTCACTGATAATGCGGGTTAATCTGGAAGGAATTATGCTGAGTGAAAAAAGGCAGACCCGAAAGATCACATTCCGTATGGTTTTCAGTTTTTTATAGAGCATTCTCTAAAGACAAAAATTAAAGAGATGGAACACAGATTCGTGGTTGCTAGGAGCTAAGGATGGGGAGGGAGACAGCCCAAGGGAGCCTGTGGTTGGACTGTTGCCTGCCTGGGCTGTGGTGAGCACATAAGCATGCACACTGCGCGTGTCACTGGACGACCCCAGGAAGCTTGGCGGACTGTCGTGGTGGGAGAGCCCAGCTGTGATGCTGTTCATAGTTTGCAAGACGGAACCACTGGGAGCAGGTGGACAAGGTACTGCTCCGTGTCATTTCTTTCTTATTTCTTTCTTTTTTTTTTTTTTGAGACAAGGTCTCCCTCTGTCACCCAGGCTGGAGTGCAGTGGCTCGATCTCTGCTCACTGCAACCTCCACCTCCTGAGTTCAAGCAATTCTCCTGCCTCAGCCTCCTGAATAGCTGGGATTACAGGCACACGCCACCACACTCAGCTAATTTTGTTTGCTTTTAGTAGAGACGGGGTTTCACTATGTTGGCCAGGCTGCTCTCGAACTTCTGACCTTGTGATCTGCCCACCTCGGCCCTCCCAAAGTGCTGGGATTACAGGCGTGAGCCACTGTGCCCGGCCTGCTCTGTACCATTTCTTAAAACTACATGAGAAACTACAGTTACTTCACAGTCAGAAATTTAACTAGAAAAAACGTGGTTGCTAACTTTTTTTGTTTTCTTTTTTTGAGATGGAGTTTCGCTCTTGTTGCCCAGCCTGGAGTGCAATGGTGTGATCTTGGCTCACCACAACGTCTGCTTCCTGGGTTCAAGCGATTCTCCTGCGTCAGCCTCCCGAGTAGCTGGGATGACAGGCATGCGTCACCACACCTGGCTGATTTTTTTTGTATTTTTAGTAAAGATGGAGTTTCTCCATGTCGGTCAGGCTGGTCTCGGACTCCTGACCTCAGGTGATCCGCCCGCCTCAGCCTCCCAAAGTGCTGGGATTACAGGTGTGAGCCACTGTGCCCGGCAGCAGTTCCTAACACTTTCACAGAACTGCTTATGGAAAACGCCCCCTTTTCTGTGAAGTGTGAATACCTCAAGGTGGAGCCCCTGCCCCGGAGGCCTCTCGTCTATCAGGGTCAGGTGTGGCACTTGGGGCTGTTGCCTTCAGGGGTGGTTTCAGAGTGGGATAAGCCTGCTATGGCCCCTGTGGCTGCTTCCCTGCTTTCTTGAGACTCAGTGGTATCAGCCTTTTTTTTTTTGGACGCAGTCTCGCTCTGTCGCCCAGGCTGGAGTGCAGTGACGCGATCTCGGCTCACTGCAAGCTCCGCCTCTTGGGTTCACGCCCTTCTCCTGCCTCAGCCTCCCAAGTAGCTGGGACTACACGTGCCCGCCACCACACCTGGCTAATTTTTTTTGTATTTTTAGTAGAGACGCAGTTTCACCGTGTTAGCCAGGATGGTCTCGATCTCCTGACCTCATGCTCCGCCCGCCTCAGCCTCCCAAAGTGCTGGGATTACAGGCGTGAGCCACCGCGCCCGGCTGTCAGCTGTTTGTTTTTAGATGACTGACTGAGGTGAGTCATGTGATCATAATATCCAATTGTCAACAATTGACTTTTTTTCTCGAAGAAGGATTTTGGCAACAAAACTTGCCAGTGGTCCTGAAGGCTGCCGTCCACGAGGTGTGCATATGAGGCTCAGGAGGCATGTGCGTTTCTTGAGCGCTGTGGCAGCGGCACTGCCTCAGGAACACAGGCAGCCGGTGCTGAGGTCACACCCCCCGTTCTCTGTGAGCTGGCATCCTGAATAACCGTCCGGGAAGCACGCAGGAGGAAGGTGCCTGCAGTGCTGGCTACGCCGGCACAAATGGCCACAACACTGGAGGTGTGGCAACAAGAGGTGCGTCAGGCAGCTCAGTGGAAGGGACGTGCTGGAGGTTTGGGCTAGACAGAAGTTGAGGACTTCATGGGAAGGAGGTGGGGGGTCTTCCAGGCAGAGGAAGTGCCTTTATGCCTAGAGTGCTTTTATTTGTTTGTTTGTTTTGAGATGGAGTTTCGCTCTTTGTTGCCCAGGCTGGAGTGAAGTGGCACAATCTCAGCTCACTGCAACCTCCACCCGCCAGGTTTAAGCGATTCTCCTGCCTCAGCCTCCCTAGTAGCTGGGCTTGCAGTCGTGTGCCACCACGCCTGGCTCATTTTTGTAGTTTTAGTAGAGATGGGGTTTCACCATGTTGGCAGGCTGGTGTTGAACTCCTGAGCTCAGGTGATCCGCCCACCTCAGCCTCCCACAGTGCTGGGATGACGGCCCCAGCTAAGTTGTTTTCTCTTGTTGGTTTGTTTCCCTGTAGAGATGGGTTTTCGCCATGTTGCCTGCTGGTTTCTAACTCCTGGACTCAAGTGATCCACCTGTCTCGACTCCCACAGTGCTGGGATGACGGGCGTGAGCCACTGCGCCTGGCCCAAATTTCTTAAGGTTCATTTCCTTAAAGTTTCAGAAGTAGGATTTTTGAATTAAAGAAACTAAATACTATGTACGGCACTTGATACATCCTGCCAGGCAGTTATCAGACAGGGTTGTGCTGCTTTACACCACCCCAGAACATGAGCAGGGCCTGTTTGCGGACCCTCCTTGGCCTGGCTCTCGAGGCATCCGCCTGCGTGTGCTCATGGAGCAAGTGGATTTTCCCTGCGTTGCCTTCACTTGTGGCTGGAAGAAGGTTCTCTGTGCTCCTGTGTTCTGGGTGTTCTGTTGGCCTCCTTCCTGCCACTGAGGAGGCCACGGAGGCCAGAGAGGACTCGCTGAACAGCGAAACGATTGGAACCTAAGGAGCTTCAGAAAGAGGTGTCATGATGGGGCTAGGCTCTCCTGAGGGCTGTGTGGCCTCAGAGTCTTGTTGAGCAGATCCTGCTCCCTGATGCAGTGGGACTAAGAGCCAGCCTGTGTCACACACCTGTGGATTAACATGCCTGGCTGACCCTCGCTGGAGAAGGGCTACATGTTTGTGATGAAAGCAGAAGTGTTTACTGTTGACCAAATCCAAGCTGTCATTTTACTTTTATTGGAAATTCTTTGGCTGGGTGCAGTGGCTCACACCTATAATCCCAGCAGTTTGGGAGGCCGAGGTGGGAGGATCACCTGAGCTCAGTCATTTGAGACTGGCTTGGGCAGCAGTGTGAGACCTCATCTTCTACTAAAATGTTGAAAATTAGCCAGGCGCAGTGACGTGGACCTGTAGTCCCAGCTACTCGGGAGGCTGAGGTCGGAGGATCACTTGAGCCCAGGAGGTCGAGGCTGCAGTGAGCCCAGGTGTGCTCATGGAGCACTGTGGGTTTCTCTTGCAGTGCACCACCGCTGTCCAGCCTGGGTGACAGTGAGACCCCATCTCAACAAAAATAAAAAAGAGAAGAAAATGGGACACTGTTGATATGATCACAGAGCTTCTGAAGGAGCAGTGTTGGTCGTGATTCCAGATCGTCCCTCCGGGGCAGCTAGAGTAGCTGCTAGGAAGTGTTTCTCACAGTTTCCCAGGGCGCCCCATGTTTCTAGTAGAAAACACAATTGGTAATTAAGTATTGGAAGTAGATAGTTTCTAATAATTAGATACTCTGAGAACATGAATTTGCTCTCTGAGGCCAGGCGCGGTGGCTCATGCTTGTAATCCCAGCACTTTGGGAGGCCGAGGCAGGTGAATCACGAGGTCAGGAGATTGAGACCATCCTGGCTAACACGGTGAAACCCCGTCTCTACTAAAAGTACAAAAAATTAGCCGGGCGTGGTGGAGGGCGCCTGTAGTCCCAGCTACTGGGGAGGCTGAGGCAGGAGAATGGTGGGAACCCGGGGGGCGGAGCTTACAGTGAGCCAAGATCCGGGCACTGCACTCCAGCCTGGGCGAGAGTGAGACTCCGTCTCAAAAATAGTAATAATAATAGGCTGGGCGTGGTGGTTCATGTCTGTAATCCCAGCACTTTGGGAGGACGAGGAGGGTGGATCACGAGGTCAGGAGTTTGAGACCATCCTGACTAACACGGTGAAACCCCGTCTCTACTAAAATAATACAAAAAAATTAACCAGGCGAGGTGGCGGGCGCCTGTAGTCCCAGCTACTCGGGAGGCTGAGGCAGGAGAATGGCGTGAACGCAGGAGGCGGAGCTTGCAGTGAGTTGAAATCACACCACTGCACTCCAGACTGGGTGACAGAGCAAGACTCTGTCTCAAAAAATAATAATAATAATAGTAATGAAATCCAGGCCGGGCGCGGTGGCTCACGCTTGTAATCCCAGCACTTGGGGAGGCCGAGGCAGGCAGATCATGAAGTCAGGAAATCGAGACCACGGTGAAACCCCGTCTCTACTAAAAATACAAAATTAGCCGGGCTTGGTGGCAGGTGCCTGTAGTCCCAGCTACTCAGGAGGCTGAGGCAGGAGAATGGCGTGAACCTGGGAGGCAGAGTTTGCAGTGGAGTCAGGATCGCGCCACTGCACTCCAGCCTGGGCTACAGAGAGAGACTGTCTTAAAAAAAAAAAAAAAAAAGGTAATAAAATACAAAATTTGCTCTCTGAAATAAGCAGTGGGCTTTATGTAACTGCCTTTGTGAATAGGAGCTTGAGGTATTAGATGCACAATTAGAATTGATTGTAACAAGACACAGTGATATCTAAAATACACCTTCATATTTTCAAAGCAATTATTTTGCCAAACCTTTTCAGTAGGTTGCATTTTGTGTTTTTAAGCTGATTGAAAAATTGTTTGAATTCATCTACAATGATGATTGGAAAGGAAGGTGGTACGTGGGACGTGCCCAGGCCTGGCTTTGATGCCAGCATGAAGTCCCTAGACAGTGCGGGAGGAACAGAACTGTGAGTGAGTCTCAAGCACACGTGAACCTCTTGTCCCCACTGCTGGGTCCGTGGCACTGGGTCCGCAGGCACAGGTGTTCCGGAGATGCCATCGTTCCCTCTGCTGGATCCATGGCGCTGTGTCCGCAGGTACAGGTATTTTGGAGATGGTGAGACCAAGTGGGCTTCCCATCTGAGGGTTTGGCCCTCGGACTCGCCTTTGTGTCCTTGTCCCAGCCCTGCCTGTGTCTGGGTCTCGGCTCTTGCTCTGAGCAGGTGTGTGTAATGAGGTCAAGTTCCTTGTGCACAGACAGCTAGGAGTACTGGTAACCAGTTGAAGCTTTGGTTTGAGAGATTTGGACCCGTCTTGGGGGAGCTCCCCATGGAGAGGTTTGCTGTAGACACCGGCTGTGCACGGGTGACGGCACAGGTCTGTCGCTGGCCTCACCAGGCAGCCCTCCTGCTCCCGGTGTAAAGCAGAGGTGCTGCAGGCTGTAGAGACCTGGGTCCGTGGGTGAGATCCTGTAGGAAAGCACTGTAGACAAAGCACGTCATCCACACCCTCCCCAGAGCTGGAGGAGAGACTTACCTGCCTAGGGGGTTTGAAGGAAGACCGGCTTGGCTTGTGGTGGTCACTGTTGGGAGCCCGCCTGGCTGCAGGACTGCTTCCCACCTGGGCCCTGGGCTGCGAGAAGTGACCCCTGCAGGCACGTTGCGCGGTGGCCATCCTGGCTCTCCATTTCCCCACCATGCCCTCCTCAGAGGCATCTGCTGGCTTCCCTGCCTGGCGCTGTTTTCATGCCTCCTTGCAGGCCCCCAGGAAGGGTGAGTGAGCGCCCGCCGCTCCAGATCTCCTTTGCGCTGGCCCCAGGCTGGACTTGAGTCGGTCTCCTGCTGCCTGCGGGGTGCACCTGTCCACCTCCCCTCGAGGTATCCCAGTGTCTCGAAAACAGGGGCCGAGTGTCTTTTCCATCCTCTGAGAGCCTAGCATGCTGCCGCCTTGTCTTCAGTAGGGTGTTAATAACTGAGGAAGGTGATGTGGAAGAATTTACCTGATACTTCTTACAAAGAGTTGGTCTCTGGGAAAATTCTAGAGCCAAGTGGTCTGGAGTATATGCCTTTAGACTGAATAGTGTATCTGATGATATTTTTAAGTTCTATTTTCAGTCTGGGCGTGGTGGCTCACGCCTGTAGTCCCAGCTCTTTGGGAGGCCGAGGTGGGCGGATCCTCAGGTCAGGAGTTCGAGACCAGCCTGGCCAACATGATGAAACCCTGTCTCTACTAAAAATACAGAAATTAGCCAGGCGTGGTGGCGGGTGCCTGTAGTCCCAGCTACTCGGGAGGCTGAGGCAGGAGAATTGCTTGAGCCTGGGAGGTGGAGGTTACAGTGAGCCGAGATAGTGCCATGTACTCCAGCCTGGGTGACAAGAGTGAAACTCCGTCTCAAAACACAAACAAACAAAAAGTTCTATTTTCAGATGTTGTGATAAATAACCTACAGGTTTCTGTTAAATGCTACTCATTCTGATGAGTGAAAAGTTCAGAATGGTTGTTGGTAGGGTGTCTTCCCAACTGAAGACCGTTTCCAAGGGTCTTCAGTGGGATTGGGAAGGTATTATTTCTTGAGGCAGGTTGTGGTAAAAGGTATTTGTTTTAATTGCTTCTAATAATTTATGTATATATTTTGATATTTAGTATTTGATCAGACTCCAAGCGACTGGATTCATGGCCATTGTGAGCATGCACTTTGCAGTGGGAGAGCTCGCTGCGTCTGTGATGGCTCAGATGGCCTGGGACAGTCATTTGTTTTTTGAGACACGGTCTTGCTCTGTCACCCAGGCTGGAGTGCAGCGGCGCAATCATGGCTCACTGCAACTTCGACCTCCCGCCTCGGCCTCCCGAGTAGCTGGGACCACAGGCGTGCACCGTTGGGCCCGGCTCTGAGTGTTTGGATTTAGAAATGGTTTCCTCTTGTCTCAGGCGAGAACCACTCCGGCTCCTCGCTGAAGTGACATCAGCGAATGAAGTGTTGGTGACCTCAAACAGCACACCATTAGTCTTTGTCTCTGATAACTTCGGGGAAAAACTGGCGAAAGTGCAGGATCTTTCGTGCAGGACGCTGCCCCTCCCAGTCCAGTTGAACTTTCCCAAAGAAGCTCTGGATGTCACCCATGTCTGACGCTCACATGTGTGTTTCTCCCCTTTGCTTCTCTGCTGGCTCAGAGGATAGGAGACGTCGTGAGCGGGATGACCAGATGTACCGAGAGCGGCTGCGCACCTTGCTGGTCATCGCGGTTGTCATGAGCCTCCTGAATGCTCTCAGCACCAGTGGAGGCAGCATTTCCTGGAACGACTTTGTCCACGAGATGCTGGCCAAGGGTGAGGTGCAGCGTGTCCAGGTGGTGCCTGAGAGCGACATGGTGGAAGTCTACCTGCACCCTGGAGCCGTGGTGTTTGGGCGGCCTGTGAGTGAGGGTGTAGGTGCCTGTGAGGGTTGGGCAGCCTGTGGACGGGTGTAGGCGCCTGTGAGTGAGGATGTGGGCGCCTGTGAGTGAGGGTGTAGGTGCCTGTGAAGTGAGGGTGGGTAGGTGGCCTGTGATGAGGGTATGGGGCCTGTAAGTGAGGTGTAGGCGCCTGTGAGGATGTGGGCACCTGTGAGGTGTGGCGGCCTGTTGAGTGAGGTGTAGGTGCCTGTGAGGGTGTGGCGCCTGTGAGTGAGGGTGTGGGCGCCTGGGAGGGTGTAGCCCTGTGAGTGAGGGTGTGGGAGGCCTGTTGAGTGATGGTGCGTGGGTGCCTGTGGGGGTGTGGCGCCTGTGAGTGATGGTGGTGAGCGCCTGTGAGGGTGTAGGCGGCCTGTGGAGTGAGGGTGTGGGGCGCCTGTGAGTGAGGGTGTGGGCGCCTGTGGGAGTTGAGGTGTGGGCTGCTGTGAGTGAGGGTGTGGGCGCTGTGGAGTGAGGGTTGGGTGGGCGCCTGTGAGTGAGGGTTGTGGTCGCCTGTGAGTGAGGGTGTGGCGCTTGAGTGGGGTGTTGGGCGCCTGTGAGTGAGGTGTGGGCGCATGTGAGGTGGGGGCGCCTGGAGTGAGGGTGTGGGCTGCCTGTGAGTGAGGGTGGTGGGGGCCTGTGAGTGAAGGGTGTGGGCGCCTGTGAGTGAGGGGTGTGCGCTGCCTGTGAGTGAGGGAGGTGGGCTGCCTGTGAGTGAGGGTGGTGGGCTGCTGTGAGTGAGTGGTGTGGGGCTGCTGTGAGTGAGGGTGTGGGGCCTGTGATGAGGGTTGGGCGCCTGTGAGTGAGGGTGTGGGCGCCTGTGAGTGAGGGTGGTGGGCGCCTGTGAGTGAGGGTGTGGGCGCCTGTGAGGTGAGGGTGTGGGCGCCTGTGAGTGAGGGTGTGGGGCCTTGCCTGGAGTGAGGGTGTGGGCGCCTGTGAGTGAGGGTGTGGCGCCTGTGAGTGGGGTGTGGGCGCCTGTGAGTGAGGGGTGTGGGCGCCTGTGAGTGAGGGTGTGGGCGCCTGTGAGTGAGGGTGTGGGCGCCTGTGAGTGAGGGTGTGGGCGCCTGTGAGTGAGGGTGTGGGCGCCTGTGAGTGAGGGTGTGGGCTGCCTGTGAGTGAGGGTGTGGGCTGCCTGTGAGTGAGGGTGTGGGCGCCTGTGAGTGAGGGTGTGGGCGCCTGTGAGTGAGGGTGTGGGCGCCTGTGAGTGAGGGTGTGGACACGGGCCGTTGCCATCCTTTTGGATACCTGCAGTTGAGGGCATACTTCCTTCTCATGCTGGGCCCTCAGCCCATTGATTTGCATTTATTTGGTTGTCTTTGTCTTTTTTTCACTTTAGTTTTTTTGTTTGTTTGTTTGAGACAATCTCACTCTGTTGCCTAGGCTGAAGCGCAATGATGTGATCTCCACTCACTGCAACATCTGCCTCCCGAGTTCAAGTGATTCCCCTGCCTCAGCCTCTCTGGTAGCTGGGATTACAGGCGTGCACCACCACACCTGGCTAATTTTTGTATTTTTAGTAGAGAGAGGGTTTCTCTATGTAGGGCCAGGCTGGTCTCGAACTCCTGACCTCAGGTGATCTTCCCACCTTGACCTCCCAAAGTGCTGGGATTACAGGCGTGAGCCATCATGCCCAGCCAGATCTGGTAACTTTAGATTCCAAGAGTGCGTCAGAACCTGTGCTTGGAGCATTTTAACCCTGAACAGTGTGTGGACCAGTGATTAGGAAAGTGGTCTAGGGTTGGTGTGGCCTAGCCGAGGGTCTGGAAATGACCATGGCCTCCACCAGAGCTTCTGCCCCTTTGCTGGGTTACTCAGGATTCAGAATTTCCTTCTCTTTTCTTTTCTTTCTTTTTTTTCTTTTGAGACAGAGTCTCCCTCTGTTGCCCAGGCTGAGATGCAGTGGTGTGTGATGTAGGCTCACTGCAGCCTTGACCTCCTGGGCTCGAGTGATCCTCCCACCTCAGCCTACCCTGTAGCTGGGATTGCAGGTGTGCACCACCACACCTGGCTAATTTTTTTTTTTTTTTTTTTTTTTTTTTTTTTTTTTTTTTT
>NW_016803268.1:551845-561228 GCF_001698545.2 Rhinopithecus bieti | reverse complement strand
GCCTCGGCCTCCCAAAGTGCTGGGATTACAGGTGTGACCCACCACCCCCGGCCTCACCTGGCTAATTTTTAAATTTTTTGGTTTTTTTGGAGAGGTGAGGTCTTCCTATATCGCCCAGGCTGGTCTTGAACTCTTGGCCTCAAGTGATCCTCACACCTTGACCTTCCAAAGTGCCTGATCACAGGCGTCAGCCACCATGCCCGGCCTTGTCTTGCTAGTTTTAAGAACAGGAAACCCTGGTTTTAAACACACCATAGCTAAGTGCAGAGGGTGGTGCTCATTCAGGTAAATCCTCTGATGGAGGCCTGATTATTTCAGCCTGGGAGGTTATTTTAATCTACAACACTATGCTCAGTTCTGGACGAGTCACCTGATAAAACAGCTGCCTTCAAGAGAAAATGCTCAGAATTCTGTCTTAGCAGTTTGAGGTGTGAGTGAGGGAGCAACAGGTGCCACCTCCACCCCTGATCCCTGTCCTCTGCTGGAGTCTCCAGTTAACCTCAAGGAGAGTCCTGCAAGTCCGTCTTTGTCCTCCCTTTGGGCTGTTGCCGTCCAGTCATGCTGAAATCTGAGCTAAACATGCGGAGTTTACTTAGGAAAACACTGCATTTGGAGAATCATGTGCTAGGGAGACGGACCTGTTGGTATCCTGGTGTGAGGGATGAACAGTCTCAGGTTTTGTGGTTAGACACGAACCCTCTGTGGCCGCGGTTTCCTAAAACATCTGTTTTTGGCCACAGTCTTGGTTGTGCCATCCTTAGTCCCATGCTGCAGCCTCGCCGGCCTCTGGGGGAGGCTCCTGTCGTGTCTACAGGCATAGCTGAGTCCGAGGCACACATCAGACGTGGGGCTGTGAGCTAACATGCGGACACCCCTCCATTTCTCAGTTTTCCTATGAGTGGAAAATAGAAAGTCTATCTGTTGAAATTTTATTTCTCAAATTGTGGTTGAGGAAACTAAAATTGTTTAGACTTGGAAGTACAGGTGCTCCTTGAATTAGGATATTTTCGGCTTCCCAGGAGCTCACTGGGAGGTAGCCCCATCGTAGGTCAAGGAGCTTAGTCAACATACTGCTTTCACGTCATTGTGAAGTGGAAAGACCGTAAGTGGAACCGTCGTACGTTAGGAATCACCTCTAGTTTCTGAATGGCGTCCTCTTCCCAATGCGGAGGCTGTCCTTAGCGTGAGTTCCAGGCAGGCTCCCGGTGAACCGTGGGGTTGCCTGTCTGTCCCTGCGGGTCTCTCATGGTCTGGTCTCCTTTCTACCCCGCAGCGACTAGCCTTGATGTACCGAATGCAGGTTGCAAATATTGACAAGTTTGAAGAGAAGCTTCGAGCAGCTGAAGATGAGCTGAATATCGAGGCCAAGGACAGGATCCCGGTTTCCTACAGGCGAACAGGATTCTTTGGAAAGTATGTGGGATGTGTTTGTTGATGCTTGAACTAAACCTCGCTTGGCTTTATAGTGTGACAAACAGATTGCAAACAAAAATCTCAACCATCTTTGCCTACAGTTAACTAGACTTCTTTGTGGGAGGGTTAAATAAATATAGAAGTGAATGATGCACTGCCAGGAAATTTGGAAATGTGGTCGTCCCTGGGTATCCATGGGGGCTGGTTCAAGGACCTCCCAAGGATACCAGCACCCCAGGATGCCTAAGCCCCGATGTGAAATCCCGGAGTCCTTGCATGTGACCTGAGAACATCCTCTGATAGGCTTCGAATCATCTGTAGGTTGCTAATAATACCCAATGCCCTGTAAATACTATTTCAATCATTGTTATACGTTATTGTTTAGGGAATGATGACAAAAACGTGTCTGTACATGTTCAGTACAGATGCACGTTTTCCCCACGTATTTTCATTCTGTGCTTGGTTGAACCTGTAGAGGTGGACCCGGTGGCTGTGGAGGCCAACTGTGTGCAAGTCTGTTGGAGTTTGTTTAGTCACTTTCTTTAGTTGTCTGGCACTTCTGCATTCACATTCTTGTTTAGTGTTCACTGACTGTGCTCTTTGATGAAGGCTTCCCAAGTGGTCAGATGGAGCGTGCAGGTGCCCGAGATGCCCAGTGACGAGCCAGCCTTGTGACAATAGCAGCGTTCAGGTTTTTCTGTTTTCGGTATATTTTGTTTTCAGAAGGAAGCGATCGGTTTCAGTTAGCAAGGCAAGATCAGCCTAGCAATAAAAAAGAAAGAGAGTCAAGGAGTACCTTGATAATGTCCTGGGGTTGCTGTCTTCTCCATATAGGAAAATGGAATGGGAAAAGTGTAGACACAGGAATGAGAAACTCGCATTTCAGTGTTGAGAGGGAA
Source organism: Rhinopithecus bieti (assembly GCF_001698545.2). Taxonomy (NCBI): domain Eukaryota; kingdom Metazoa; phylum Chordata; class Mammalia; order Primates; family Cercopithecidae; genus Rhinopithecus; species Rhinopithecus bieti. The sequence goes on along the minus strand of NW_016803268.1, from coordinate 558,916 downwards.
ACAGACCAGGTGGGAGCTATGGGCAGTTAAGGACCATGGACCCTGACAGGTTCCATAGTCGGAGCAAATGAGGGGCCAACGGGTGCTGAAACCAGAGAGGTTTATTGTTGACTTGTAATCTCTGAAGATGTAGAATGCCAGTGACTGGCAAGTACTCCCTTGATCAAAATGCACCTCTAGCCAGGTGCGGTGGCTCTGCCTGTAATCCCAGCACTTTGGAAGGCTGAGGCGGGAAGGATCTCTTGAGCCCACGAGTTCGAGACCAGCCTGGGCAGCATGGAGAACCCCATCTCTACAGGGAAAAAAAAAAATGCACCTCTAATTCTGTAACTCAGCAGCTCCTGGAAGATCACTGCTCTGAGGCTATGCTTCTCATGTCTTCGTAGGCTGATGATGTACAGAAGATGGAGGGTTGGGGCAGGCCCAGGGCAGCCCCTCCTTCAGTATGAGGGCGAAAGTCCTGGGATTTGCTTTTTTTTTTTTTTTCTTTTGAGACAGGATCTCTGTCGCCGAGACTGGAGTGCAGTGGCACAGTCTCAGCTCATTGCCGCCTTGACCTCCCACAGTCAGGTGATTCTCCCACCTCAGCCTCCTGAGTAGCTGGGACTACAGATGCACGCCACCACATCCAGCTAAGTTTTTTTGTATTTTTTAGTAGAGACAGTGTTTGTGTTTTTTTCTTTTTGAGATGCAGTCTTGCTCTAGCCCAGGCTGGAGTGCAGTGGCACGATCTTGACTCACTGCAACCTCCACCTCCTGGGTTCGAGCGATTCTCCTGCCTCCGCCATCCGAGTAGCTGGGATTACAGGCGCACGCCACCACGCTCAGCTAATTTTTGTATTTTTTTAGTAGAGATGGGGTTTCACCATGTTGGCCAGGCTGGTCTCGAACTCCTGACCTTGTGATCCACACACCACAGCCTCCCAAAGTGCTGGAATTACAGGCGTGAGCCACCGTGCCTGGCCTGAGATTTGCTTTTTACTGCTAGGCTGATCTTGCCTGCCTGATTGAAACTGATCACTTACTTTTGAAAACGAAATATACCGAAAATAGAAAAACCAGAATGTTGTTATTGTCACAGGGCTGGCTAGACCACTGGGTATCTCCAGCATTTGCACACTCAGTCGGACCATTTGGGAAACTTTCATGTAAGAGCACAGTCAGTGAGAACGAGACGAGAGAACCCATTTCCACAACCATTTTAATCTGTGCATCGGTCCCACAGGTAGGGACTCCTCGTCTCATCTTGGAAAGGTTGCCAGCGGTGGTTCTGACTTGGAAACATGTGTCTGTCACGTGACACTCTCTGAGCCTGTGCCTGCCTCTCTTTCTTCCGGCAGTGCCGTGTACTCCGTGGGGATGACAGCAGTGGGCCTGGCCATCCTGTGGTGTGTTTTCCGTCTGGCTGGAATGACTGGAAGGGAAGGTGGATTCAGTGCTTTTGTAAGTTCCGTCAATCAGAGCTCTCTGAACCCTTTTTCTGCTTTGTGTTTGCTGAATACTTTTCCTGTAAGCTGCACGATAAATACACAGGGAAAACCTGTTGCAGAGAGCAGCCTGAAGCCACAATGAGGCAGCGGCTCACCTTCCTTTCCCACGGGCTCGCTGTAAGGTGTGTAGTGAGCAGTGTTGCCTGAGGGCCTCTCACCCTAACTCTGGGTTGCCTGAGCCACGTGAGATTACAGGGCAATTGAATCTGCATTTTTCTTTTCTTTTTTTTTTTTTTGAAACGGAGCTTCACCCTTATTGTCCAGGCTGGAGTGCATTGGCGTGATCTCAGCTCACCACAACCTTCACCTCCCAGGTTCAAGCAGTTCTCCTGCCTCAGCCTCCCGAGTAGCTGGGATTACAGGCATGTGCCACCACGCCGGGCTAATTTTGTATTTTTAGTAGAGATGGAGTTTCTGCATGTTGGTCAGGCTGGTCTCGAACTCCCGACCTCAGGTGATCCACCTCAGCCTCCCAAAGTGCTGGGATTATAGGCGTGAGCCACTGCACCCGGCCTTTCTTTTCTTTTTTTTTTGAGACAGAGTCTCGCTCTGTTGCCTAGGCTGGAGTGCAGTGGTACGATCTCTGCTCACTGAAACCTCCACCCCCTGGGTTCATGCAATCCTCCTAACTCAGCCTCCTGAGTAGCTGGGACTGCAGGTGTGGGCCACCATGCCTGGCTAATTTTTGTATTTTTGTAGAGATAGGGTTTTACCATGTTGGCCAGGCCGGTCTTGAACTACTGAGCTTGGGTGATCTGCCTGCCTTGGCCTCCCAACGTGCTGCAGCCACCAACCCGGCCAAATCTGCGTTTTTTTTATGATCACCAAAGACTGTTTTCCCCTTTATTTCCAACTAGCTAAGAATCTGTGGAATTTTAAAGGTTGTCTTTATTTTTTATTTCTTTATTTTTTTTTATTTTTTTTTTATTTTTATTTTTTCCTGAGACTGAGCCTCGCTCTGTCGCCCAGGCTGGAGTGCAGTGGCGCAATCTTGGCTCACTGCAAGCTCTGCCTCCCGGGTTCATGCCATTCTCCTGCCTCGGCCTCCCGAGTAGCTGGGACTACAGGCGCCTGCCACCACATCCAGCTAATTTTTTGTATTTTTAGTAGAGATGGGGTTTCACCGTGTTAGCCAGGATGGTCTCCATCTCCTGACCTCGTGATCTGCCCGCCTCGGCCTCCCAGAGTGCTGCGATTACAGGCGTGAGCCATCACACCTGGCCAATTTATTTATTTATTTTGAGACAGTCTTGCTCTGCCTTTCAGGCTGGAGTGCAGTGGCGCAATCTCGGCTCACTGCAAGCTCCGCCTCCCAGGTTCTTGCCATTCTCCCGCCTCAGCCTCCCAAGTAGCTGGGACTACAGGCGGCTCACCATCACACCCGGCTAAATTTTTTATATTTTTGTAGAGACGCGGATTCACCGTAGCCGAATGGTCTCCATCTCCTGACCTCATGATCTGCCTGCCTTGGCCTTCCAAAGTGCTGGGTTATAGGCCAGGACCCCTCGCCGGGGGGGCCGCGTGTCTTTAAAAAGAAACACCTTAGGGCCAGGTTCAGCTGGGTCACTGAATCTCAGCACTTTGGGGAGGCAAGGTGGGTCGGATCACCTGAGGGTCAGGGTGTTGAGCGCCCTGGACCAAACATGGGAAGAACCTCGTCTCTCCTAAAAAGAACAAACATAGCTGAGTGCGCTGATGGCAGGGTCCGTAATCCCAGCTACTCGGGAGGGCCTGAAGGCAGGACATCTCTTGAACCTGGGCGGGTTTTTTTTGAAGGGTTTGCGGTGGAGCGGGATCACGCACTGGCCCTCCAGCCCTAGGAGATCAGAGCCAAGCCTCTGTCTCAAAAAACAAAAAACAAAAAACAACCTTAATACACTTTGAGAAACCTTACTTGCGGCGTTTATCATGGGTGCACGGCTCCTTTGTGACGCCCCCTGCCTTTCACCTTTGGGGGGGAGTTACCCAGCAAGGGAGGAGCAGGCCACCTGGTCCCACCTTTTGTTTCACTTAGGGCCCTGGTGGTGGCCCGGCTGTGAGTCCCGGGCACTCAGGGGCTGAGGCTGGCGGAGTCGTTTGAACCAGGGGTCAAGGTGCAGTGGAGCTGAGATCCTGTACGTGCTCCAGCTTTTGGTGACAGAGTGAGACCTTTATCCTCGAAAGAACAAAAGCGTTTATGCAAAAGATGGTTAAATTGGTTTGTGTGGAGTTATTTTGGTTTGTTTGGTTTGTTTTTTGTTTTTTTGAGATGGTCTCACTGTCACGCTGGAGTGCAGTGGTTGATCTTAGGGGTCAACTTTCCGGCCAGCCGCTGATTCTCCTACCTCAGCTTCCTGAGTAGCTGGGATTACAGCACGCCACCCCACACCCGCTAATTGGGGAATTTGTTTTTCTATTTTTTTGAGATGGAGTTTTGCTTTTGCCTCCCCCCAGGCTGGGGTGCACGTGGGCTATCTCAGCTCACTGCACTCTGCGCTTGTGGGTTCAAGCCGATTCATCCTGCATCAGCTCCCTAGTGTGGGATACAGGCTCCCACCCCTGCACCCAGCTAATTTTTGTTTTTTAGTAGAGACAGGGTTTCACCATGTTGGCCCAGGATGCGTCTCCAACTCCTGACGTCAGGTGATCACCCCCCTGCCTCGGCCTCCAAGCTTCTGGGATTACAGGTGTGAGTCACGCCACCTGGACCAGATAATTTTTTTTTTTTTTGAGACAGAGTCTCGCTCAGTCGCCGCCCAGGCTGGAGTGCAGTGGTGCGATCTCAGCTCACTGCAAGCTCCGCCTCCTGGGTTCACGCCATTGTCCTGCCTCAGCCTCCCAAGTAGCTGGGACTACAGGCATCCACCACCAGGCCTGGCTAATTTTTTTTGTATTTTTAGTGGAGACGGGGTTTCACCATGTTAGCCAGGATGGTCTCAATCTTCTGACCTCATGATGCGCCCGTCTCGGCCTCCCAAAGTGCTGGGATCACAGGCGTGAGCCACCGCGCCCGGCCAAGAATAATTTTTTTAAGGCAACTTGCTAGACAATTTTCTTACTAATTAATGACATGAAACATTTCCCTTCTGTGCCTGAAGACGGACCTGTGAGCCTTGTCAGTCTGACACGAGTGGATCCTTGGGATCCTGGGAGGGAGACGTGGGGCTGGCGTGGCTGAGGTGTGTGGGCTGAGCTCCTGCGTTGTGCTGCTGATTTCCTCACTTTGCACAGCTCCTTGCGCTTTGTTCTTTCTGCACAGAATCAGCTTAAAATGGCTCGTTTCACGATTGTGGATGGGAAGATGGGGAAAGGAGTCAGCTTCAAAGACGTGGCAGGAATGCACGAAGCCAAGCAGGAGGTCCGCGAGTTTGTGGATTATCTGAAGGTGAGAGCAGCACAGACCGGGAGGGAGGAGTGAGCAGACACCAGCCTTCCTTCTCTCCTAGAAGGGCTCCTGTGGGACCTGGAATTCCATTGATTATGTGTCATGGGTTGGTGGTGACCTCTACCGTGTCCCATGGGGACGCCAGGCAGGTGCTGGTGCCTGTTCAACCAGCAGCACAAGCCCCTTGCACATGGTTCAGCCAAACGGAGACTACCAAGGCCCATGCCTACTGTGCCATTAGCCATCCTGGGCCCTTCATCCCTTGCAGAGCTCTGCACTTTTTCCAGAACCCCATAAACCCCGTAGCCAGCTGGTGGCCGTGCATGAGCTGCCTTTCACGTGCGTTACTTAAACATTCCCTCTGCGGTCCTGGTGCGGTGGGTCACACCCGTAGTCCTAGCACTTTGGGGGCTGAGGCAGGGGAAGTGCTTGAGCCCAGGAGTAGGAGATCAGCCTGGGCAACAGTGAGACCCTGTCTCTGCAAAAAATTTTTTTAATTAATTTTTTTTTTTTTTTTTTTTGAGATAGAGTCTCACTTTGTCACTCAGGCTGGAGTGCAGTGGCACAATCTCGGCTCACTGCAACCTCCAACTCCCCCAGTTCAAGTGATCTCCTGCCTCAGCCTCCCGAGTAGCTGGGATCACAAGCACCCACCACCGTGCACGGCTAATTTTTGTATTTTTAGTAGAGACGGGGTTTCTCCATTTTGGCCAGCCTGGTCTCGAATTCCTGATCTCAGGCTTTCTGCCCGCTTCGGCCTCCCAAAATGCTGGGATTACAGGTGTGAGCCGCTGCGCCCGGCCTGCAAAAATTCTTTAAAAGTAGCTGGGCGTGGTGCCACATGCCTGTATAGTCCCAGCTACTTGAGAGGCTGAGGTGAGAGGATGGCTTGAACCTAGGGCGCTGAGGCTGCAGGGCTGCGGTGAGCTCTTCTGGCACCCACTGCATTCCAGCCTGCGTGACCCAGACAGACCTTACCTCCAAAAAAAAAACTCTGAGACCCCACGTGGTTAGTGTCACATCATCTGCTGCTATCCAGAGCCCAGAGCGCTTCCTCCAGCTTGGCGCCAAGGTCCCAAAGGGCGCCCTGCTGCTCGGTCCCCCTGGCTGTGGGAAGACACTGCTGGCGAAGGCGGTGGCCACGGAGGCTCAGGTGCCCTTCCTGGCGATGGCCGGCCCAGAGTTCGTGGAGGTCATTGGAGGTAGGTGCTGTGGTTGGGGGCTGTGGGTGGACTTGGCTGACCACTTGGCTCCTTTCACATGTCCTTCCTCTGGTGCTGGTCTGAAAGGGAAACAGGTGGGCCAGGGAGTAGGGAAGGAAAGCGAGGTCTGGGTTAGAGGAGGGGTTTTGTCTGCAGAGCGTGTGGTGTTTGTTTCAAAGCCGCTGTCACTTGTGGCCTGGGGGGCCAGCACGGTGCGTGTGAACCCTGAGGGGTGACCAGGGGCCCCCGCGAGCAGCTGCCGTGTGTCTGTTTGCAGGGGACGGGGCTGGTAGCTTTAGTTGTCTTTTGTGTAGAACTTTGTCTGGCCCGGGTACAGGAAGAGACTTTGTTTTTTATTGTCTGCCCATTTCCTGGTTCTCTCTGTGTCCCCTCAGGCCTTGGCGCTGCCCGTGTGCGAAGCCTCTTCAAGGAAGCCCGAGCCCGGGCCCCCTGCATCGTCTACATCGATGAGATTGACGCGGTGGGCAAGAAGCGCTCCACTACCATGTCTGGCTTCTCCAACACAGAGGAGGAGCAGACGCTCAACCAGCTTCTGGTAGAAATGGACGGTCAGTGCTCGTGCACCGCACACCCCCACTGAACCATCAGAGAAGGTTTTCTGATGTCTTTCAGAACAGGTTGTGGCGAGCTAAGATCGCACCACTGCACTCCGGCCTAGGTGACAGAGTGAGACTCTGTCTCAAGAAAAAAAAAAAAAAAAGAAATACAGCTTTTAGACCCAGCGCAGTGGCTCACGTCTGTAATCCCAGCACTTTGGGAGGCCAAGACAGGCGGACCACGGAGGTCCGGATTTTATGACCAGCCTGGCCAACATGCTGAAACCCCATTTCTTCAAAAATACAAAAATCAGCCGGGCACGATGGCGGGTGCCTATAGTCCCCGCTGCTCTGGAGCTTTGCTTGAACCTGGAAGGTGGAGGTTGCAGTGAGCCGAGATCTCACCATTGCACTCCAGCCTGGGTGAGAGAGGGAGGCTCCATCTCAAAAAAAAAAAA
>NW_016803268.1:543360-551655 GCF_001698545.2 Rhinopithecus bieti | reverse complement strand
AAAAAAAAAAAAGAAAAGAAAAGAAAGAAGCACAACTTTTAATTTAAAAAACATCAAGGCAATAGTAAAATCGTAAGTAGGAATAGAAGTGGTATGTCAGATGTAATCTTTTTATTTTTTTGAGATGGAGTCTCACTCTTGTTGCCCAGGGTAAAGTACATGGCACGATCTCGGCTCACCGCAACCTCCGCCTCCCAGGTTCAAGCGATTCTCCTGCCTCAGTCTCCCAAGTAGCTGGGATTACAGGCACGTGCCACCATACCCAAACACTAATTTTTGTATTTTTAGTGGAGATGAGGTTTCACCATGTTGGCCAGGCTGGTCTTCAACTCTTGACCTGAGGCGGTCGGCCTGCCGCAGCTTCCCAAAGTGCTGAGATCACAGGCATGAGCCTCGGCACCCAGCCTTTTTTTGCATTATTACTGTGTTTTAGGGGCTTTCCAGCAAAACCCAGAAAGACTGCTAGACAGGTTCTGGAGGAGCTGTGCCGCTCATGTTTTTAGGTCTGTAATGAGTCTGTCTGATTGTGCCGCCACGCCTCCCTGTGGTAATGAGTCTGTCTGATTGTGCCGCCACACCTCTCCCTGTGTCCCCGGAGAAGGTGAGACTGGTTAGAGGGCTGAGCAGAGCATCGGCGCGCTGCACTGCGTCGAGGGAGGCACCCCACATGTTGTGACCCCTTGAAGATGACTTCTGGTCTGGCTTTGACAATTTTTTTTTTTTAATGGAGCTGACCCAGTAAAGGTGACCTGGAATTATTTTTCTCCTGAGCTACTTTTGCAAGATTATTATTATTTTTTTAATGTGGATATTGTTGTGGTAAAATATTCAGATAGCCAAGCTTGGTGGTGCGTGCCTGTGTTCCCGGCTGTTTGGGAGGCAGAGGCAGAATGTGTGCTGGAGCCCGAGCTCGGTGGTGCACGCTTGTGTTCCCGGCTGTTTGGGAGCCGGAGGCAGAAGGTGCTGGAGCCCGAGCTCGGTGGTGTGCTGTGCGATTGTCTTGCCTGTGAACAGCCTCTGCATTGCAGCCTGGATAACACAGTGAGACCCTGTCTCTAAAAAAAATTAAAAAAATACATTCACATAAATTTACCATTTTAATCATTCTGAAGTTCATGAGCATTAAGTACATTCGCCTGTTGAGCAACCGCCACCACCGTGTGTGTCCAGAACTTTCTCTTCAAACCAAAAACCTGGCCCCATTGATCCCTCCTCATTCTCCATCCTCAGCCCCTTGCAGCCTGTGTCCCGCTGTCTGTCTCTGAGTGACTGTCGTAGGGACCTCATAGAACGGGAGTCCTGCGGTATCTGTCCTTTGCTCTCCGCCTTCTTTCATGCACATAACATCTCCAGGGGCCGTCGGTGCTGGGCACGTGTCAGGATTTCCTTCCTCCTTGAGGCTGAATAATGCTGCCTGGTGTGTAGAAGCTGCCTCTTGTTTATTCGCCTGTTGGTGGACACATGGGCTGTTGTGAATTGGGCTGCGTTTACATAAGTACAAGCATCTTTTTGAAGTCTCTGCTTTTTTTTTTTTTTTGAGACGGAGTCTCGCTCTGTCGCCCAGGCTGGGGGTGCAGTGGCCGGATCTCAGCTCACTGCAAGCTCCGCCTCGGGTTTATGCCATTCTCCTGCCTCAGCCTCCCGAGTAGCTGGGACTACAGGCGCCTGCCACCTCGCCCGGCTAGTTTTTTGTATTTTTTAGTAGAGATGGGGTTTCACCTTGCTAGCCAGGATGGTCTCGATCTCCTGACCTCGTGATCTGCCCGTCTTGGCCTCCCAAAGTGCTGGGATTACAGGCTTGAGCCACCGCGCCCGGCTGAAGTCTCTGCTTTGTAAGATTTATTTTTAATCAGAATTCTAGTTACATTTTAGGTATTGTAGATGAGGGAGACTTTTTTTCCCCAAGTGATCTGGCTCCAAGAGAACTGTTGACTTGCTGTTTTCTTTGTTGCTGCTTGGAGTCGTGTGTCTTAGCGCCTGCACAGCCCAGTTTTGACCACTCAGCTAACGGGGGCACTTGCTTCACCTCTCATTGCGAAATCACTTTAGACTTACAGAAGCGTTGCCACGGTAGTTGGAGTGTTCTTTGATGCCTTCCTGCGAGCTCCCCGAAGGCTGACCATGACGTATGTGGTGTGCAGGTTTGGACCAGGCCACGGTGTACGTGACTGCCCCCCAGACCCATCCACGGGTACTTCCGACCCCCAGGCCATGGCGTCTGTGACTGCCCCCCACACCCATCCACAGGTGCTTCCGCTCCCCGACGTGGATGTTCGGTCTCCTTGGTCTCTTCCTGTCCTGTGTCATTTCTTGGTCTTGTTTTTTGAGACAGCGTCTGGCTGTGTTGCCCAGGTTGGTCTTGAACTCCTTGACTCAAATGATCCTCCTGCCTCAGCCTCCCGAGTAGCTGGGATTACAGGCAGACTCCACTGTTTCTTGGTGTTTGTCTTTGGTGACTGTGACACTCTGTACAGGCCAGTGACATTCAGGAATGTCAGTCTCTGGAGCTGTGACATGTCCTCATGGTCAGGTCGAGCAGTGCATTTGGCCGGATCAGTGCAGCAGTGCTGTGTGCCTTGCGGTTTACAGTGTCACTGCACCTGTCGCTGGCTGTGGACTCTGCTGAGGGCTTTGGCCCTGGGCTGGCGTGCATCTCTTCTGGGTGCTCCGCGTTCTGTACGCTGGCACCTGTCTCTTCTGGGTGCCCCGCGTGCCCTGGGCTGGCGCCCGTCTCTCCTAGGTGCCCTGCATTCCCATCTGCCTCTGGGCTGCTGTGAAGTCAGATGGACTGATGCCCACAGAAGTGCTCTGTAGGCTCTGAAAGCTCCGAGGGTAGAGGATGAAAGTGAGATTCCCGACAGTGTGCAGGACTCAGCGGCGTTGCTACAGCATTTGCGGAGAATGCTTCACCCTCTCCTGCTGCTTGTCCCCCGTATCTGCAGTCGTCTCTCAACACGCTTGTTCAGGAACTAATGCGTGAGCAACCGAGACCTGAACGGCCGCCTTCTGCACACACAGCAAGTGGTCATGGGAGTCGAGTTTTCAGAGAACAGAATGTCTTCAGAGATGTGGGGTGAACAGTTCAGATTCTGCGATGTCTGAAGTGTCACTAAGGAGAGACACCTCAGAGATGGGTCCCTGGGAGGTCCAGAGACCCCACCACCTCTGCTGGGGCAGCTGGCCCTGCACCTCAAGTGGAGATCACCATACATTTTAGAGGCCTCTGGAGCCTCCAGGCTCGCTGCACTGCTTCTCTGTGAAGCTTTTTTATGTGGCCTCTTTGGTGCTGTGTGGCCTTTGATGTGGCTCTGACCATTGCTTCTGGAGGCTGCTCAAGGATGAGTGGGTGGTTTAGGTTTTGAAGAAATCTGCAGGACACCTTGGGTTCTGGCCACAGAGTCTTAAGACTCTCTACAGTTTGGGTGAGGCGGATGGCTGTGCTGTGCGGGCGCAGCGTGAACACCGAGGTCTTCGTCCTGTGAGTCTGCGGCCTTCTCCGTGTTGACCAGGTGCCCTCCCAGGGGACCATGAGGAGGCTCAGAGGAGAGGCCCCCGCCCGCTCCTGCCTCACGGAGCCCACAGGGCCACCGAGGGCAATGTCGTTCGCTCTGCTGGGGTTGCCTTTCGCACTGAAGACAGAGACCACCTTTTTGAGTGACTTGAGCCCAAAGGCAAGCATATATCAAATGACCTTTTCCACATAACCTCTCTGTGCTATCATAAGAAGAGCTGCTTCCGCCCCCGGATTTGCTGAGGCCTGGGAATCCGCTGACTGAAGGCCTCTTGTTGAGTTGTGCCAGCTCTGAACAAGTCCCTTTATGCAGAGCCACAGCTGTGCACTCAGCCCCACCGAGGCCCCAGGCCAGGCTTTGTTGCTTCTGTTCAGGGAAGTGCGCGGGATGGGGCGGGTGCTGATCCGGTCGTGGGAAAATCTCGCTGGGGAAGAGAAAAGCCCCAGCCTTGTTGGTTATGTCAGCCGGTCCGTGGCGGTGTCCTGTGGACCCCAGACCCCCCTGGGAAGGGTGTAAGTCAGAGAGCACTGGAGGCTCCACTGGCTATGGACGTCCAGTTCCCGGCTCCTGTGCTAGAAAGCAGTGATGGGGAGCGTCAGCACTGACCACATGTGGGAGCCGCAGACGCCTAGTAGTTCACACAGGCCTCCCTTCAACATAGTCATCCCCTGGTGGCAGAAGCCGAGCCCTAACATGCAGCCACACACGGAAAATGCTGCTATAAACATTTTATGCTTTGACTTTTTGTTCTGCAGAGACAGGGTCTCGTTCTGTCACCCAGGCTGGAGTGTGGTGCCACCATCATAGCTCACTGCAGCCTCCGCCTCCTGCCTCAGCTTCCCGAGTAGCTGGGACTCGAGGCTTCAGCCACCTTGCCAGCCTCTGTTTTTTCAGTCTGTGAAAAATAAAGTCATCAGCACGTGCACCTGGCAGTGGTTACCGTGGGCTCTTTCAGGTCCAGGCTCCCAGTGTCCGGGCAGTGAATGAGGTCCTGGGAAGCCGGGGTCCTGGTCCTGGTCCCAGTGTGACCCGGGGATATCCCTACCTCTGTCCTTAATGTGGCAGTGCATGTATCAAGCACAGAGCCTTGGACTGCCTGCCAGGTGGGTAGATGGGCGCTGGCAGAGGGAGAAGCTGAGGCCCAGCAGGAGCCGGCCGTCTGACTCACAAGTCACACTCGCCGACTGCCCCTGTACTCCTGTGGGAATTGTAAGCACTGCTGAGCCCTGGGTGGCGCTGGTGTGACCAGGCTGGAGCGCAGAGAACCGCACTGGGGGTTCGGGTGTGTTCTTCAGCTCAGAAGCGTGGGCTCTGCCGGGAGCGGGATGGGGATGCGGCTTCTTTCCCTATTTTAGACGTCGGGTTGGAAGGGTGCACTCAGGTAGGAGCAGCTGCTCTGGGTTGGGCGTTTCGTGCTGTCCTGGTGTGTTGAGACATCCCTCAAAGCACCAGTACCCTCCACCCCGACATAGCCGGGGCATCCGCTGTCACCTGCTCTATGTGGAAGTCCTGTTGGTAAAATCTTGATAGGAGCCGTTTAGAGAACACTGGGGGAAATTCTGCCAGGCTCAAGCCAGAATGGACAGTGAGCCTGGGGCACGGATGGACAGGAGGAGGCCTGGACTTCTGGGCTCCCCAGGTGGGGAGGGGCCGGCAGTGTGACTTACTCCCACTTGAGTCAGCTCTTGGGCGCTTGCTCGTGGCCCAGAGGTGATGTTGCTGTCCTGCCCTCTGTCCTCTCAGAGGAAGTGGGGGCTGGTTCAGGGGTCTCAGCCTCTGAGCGGGAGAGCGGGGTCAGGTCTAGCTTCTGTCTGCGGCTTGCACCCCGTGGTGCCGCCTCTGCCTGCCCTGCTGTCCTCCACATGCGCCTCCAACAGGGAATGGAAGGAGCCTCTGACCCAGAAACATCCCCAAAACTGTCAGGTCCTGCACAAGTTGGGGGCCTCTCAGGGGACCTGTCTGGGGCCCTCTGGGAAGTGAGGCTGTGGCAGCCGGTCCTTTATCCTCAGAGCTTGGTTGCTTGTGTTTTTGGACAATGTCTTAGGTCCCAGGGATGGTGGACCGGCAGGCAGCCCCGAGCACTGAGGATACTGTGGGAAACCCAGGCAGGAGCTAAGGGGTGGAGCTCAGGGCTAGGGGGCACAGATCTTGAGGCCCGAGGGTGCATCTTCTCAGCGGGTGTCTTGACTGAGCTCTGAGTGTTTTCCAGGGCTCTGAACACAGCCCTTTTTTGGACATGTGGTTTACTTACTCTCTCTCCAGCTGTCCGTTGTCTTTTCACCCTCTAATGGGGAACAGCAAAAGCTGTTCATTTTGTTAAAGTTCAGTTTATCAATTTTTGCTTTTATAGATCTTGTTTTTACTGTGAAATCTAAGAACTGTTTTCCTGCCAGGTGTGATGGCTCACGCCTGTAATCCTAGCACTTTGGGAGGCCTACGTGGGTGGATCACCTGAGGTCAAGAGTTCAAGACCAGCCTGACCAATATGGTGAAACCCCATCTCTTCTAAAAATACAAAATTAGCCGGGCATGGTGGCAGGCGCCTGTAATCCCAGCTACTTGGGAGGCTGAGGCAGGAGAACTGCTTGAACCCGGGAGGCAGAGGTTGCAGTGAGCTGAGATGGCACCATTGCACTCTAGTCTGGGCAAAAAGAGTGAAACTCTGTCTCAAACAAACAAACAATAAAAAGGAACTGTTTGCCTATTCCTAGATCCTAAAGATTTTCTCCTGTAGGTTTCTTTTTTCTTTTCTGTGAGACAGAGAGTCTTGCTCTGTCACCCAGGCTGGAGTGCAGTGGTTGATCTCAGCTCACTGCACCTCCGCCTCCGGGACTCAAGCCATCCTCCCACCTCAGCCTTCTGAGTAGCTGGGACCACAGGTGTGTGCACCAACATGTCCAGCTAATTAAAAAAAAAATTGGTGTGCAGCTGGGGTCCCACCTTGTTGCCCAGCCTGCGCTTGAACTCCTGGTTCCAATGATCTTTTCACCTCAGCTCTTCAAAGTGTTGGTAATACAGGTGTGAGCCCCCATGCCTGGCCGCTCGTAGGTTTCTTATAGAAGTTTTAGATATAATCCATGATCTTAAGTTAACATCTACATGAAGTGGGAGGTTTGGTCAGGTTCATTTTATGCCTGTGGAAAAGTGCTCCAGCCCCACTGGTCTGAAACGCTGTCTTCTCTCCACCAAATTGTGCTTGCACCTTTGCCAGAGCTCAGGTGGGCGTGGGGGGTCTGTGCTGGCTCTGAGTCTGCCCTTCCACACACACCTGGTGTCTCGCTTACGTGAGACTTGATTCCTCCCACTTTGTTCTTTACCAGAATTGTTTCAGCGATTCCTTTGCCTTTTCCTGTAATTTTTAGAACAAGCTTGTTCCTATCTACCAAAGTATAAAGTATCTTGCCGGGATGTTGATAGGAACACACACCTCATAGGAGAGCTAGAGTAAAGAGCAGTGACTGGCTGTGATCTGGGCCATACATGTGATCCCAGCACTTTGCAGGGCTGAGTTGGAAGGATTACTTGAGCCCGGGAGTTTGAGACCAGCCTGAGCAACATAGTGAGATTCTGTCTCTAAAAAAATATAAAAATTAATGGCCGGGCGCGGTGGCTCAAGCCTGTAATCCCAGCACTTTGGGAGGCCCAGACGGGTGGATCACGAGGTCAGGAGATCGAGACCATCCTGGCTAACACGGTGAAACCCTGTCTCTACTAAAAAATACAAAAAACTAGCCGGGTGAGGTGGCGGGAGCCTGTAGTCCCAGCTACTCGGGAGGCTGAGGCAGGAGAATGGCGTGAACCTGGGAGGCGGAGGTTGCAGTGAGCCAAGATCGTGCCACTGCACTCCAGCCTGGGCGACAGAGCGAGACTCCATCTCAAAAAAAAAAAAACCGAAACGTGTGCCCACCACATGACCCCATGTCCACCCTCCTGGGTGCTTATCCCAGGGAAACAAAGAGTTAGGCTCACACGAAATGCCTGCACGCCGACACTGCCTGGGCGCCGATGCTCGTTTACCTGTAATAACTGAAACCTGGAAGTGACCCAGGTGCCATTCAGTGGCAGAGAGCTGATACTGGTATACCCTTATCATGGTGTTCTGCATAGCAGTAGAAGGAAACTTTCTTCCTGCAGCAACAAGGAAATGACGCCAAGTGAGAAGAGCCAGGCTTAGTATCGTGTGACTCCACTTGTACAAAATTGTCAAAATAACAAAATTCTGGGGATGGAGAACAGGTTAGTGGTTGTCAGCAGTTAGGGGAGGCCTGCAGGGAGGAGGGAGGCCTCTGAGGAGGGCAGTTCTGTGTCGTGATGGGAGACGTTGGTTACACGAACGTGCATGTGACGCAAGTGTCCATCTATGTGGAGCACACAGGTGAGAGCATGTAGGAGTGGGGGTGTCTGAGCGAGGGCCTGGCGTTTCCATGTCAGTCTCCTGGCTTTGCCTTTGTTTTGCAGCTACTGAACGTGCAGCTCCTGGGGGACCTGGGCCAAAGGACAGCTCTGTGCTGTGTTTTTTGCAATTTGTTGTGTATCTATTACTGTTAGAATACAAAACTTAAAAAGCCAAACGAGGGATCCAGTCCCAGGAAGTCCGTATCCTGACACCGCATGTCCCTGACACACAGCAGCCCAGGGGGAGCATGTGTCCCGCAGGGTGGCCTTGCCAGACTCTGCTGAAGGCCGAGCTGTGCTTGAACCAGGCGCCGCCCCCTCTAGGGAGCTCGCACTGCACCTCCCTGGCCTGGTTGCTGTTTTCTTTTTTTCTTTTTTTCCCTTTTTT
>NW_016803268.1:510156-543020 GCF_001698545.2 Rhinopithecus bieti | reverse complement strand
TTTTTTTTTTTTTTTTTCTCTTTTTTTTTTTTTTTTTTTTTTTGAGATAGAGTCTCGCTCTGTCGCTCAGGCTGGAGTCCAGTGGTGCTATCTCGGCTCACTGCAAGCTCCGCCTCCCGGGTTCACGTCATTCTCCTGCCTCAGCCTCCCGAGTAGCTGGGACTGCAGGCGCCGCCACCTCGCCTGGCTAATATTTTTTGTATTTTTAGTAGAGACGGGGTTTCACCGTGTTAGCCAGGATGGTCTTGATCTCCTGACCTCGTGATCCGCCCGCCTCGGCCTCCCAAGGTGCTGGGATTACAGGGGTGAGCCACCGCGCCCAGCCGAGTCATCATCTTTTTAAGGCACTGCCTTTGCCTTGGCGAGGTGGTTCTCTTCTGTCATCTCTCTTCTAGAAATGTAACTGGGACTCAGCATCCCAGCTTCTCACATTTCCTGACTTGGGGAACCAGGGAGAATGGTTGTGTCTTTCAAAGTTCCTTTGAAATTCGGGAGTGATTTGATTTGCTTGGGAGTGGGGTGTGGCTTGGACTGAGCTGCTGTGCAGTCCTGGCGGCTACTGCTTAGTGAAACTCAGGACAGTAGCCC
Organism: Rhinopithecus bieti; assembly: GCF_001698545.2. Classification (NCBI taxonomy): domain Eukaryota; kingdom Metazoa; phylum Chordata; class Mammalia; order Primates; family Cercopithecidae; genus Rhinopithecus; species Rhinopithecus bieti. Next base: position 542,432 of record NW_016803268.1, on the reverse strand, counting down.
TGGAGAAGCTGGTCAGGCCCCTCCCCTTGGCCCCCTCAGAGCGTTCAGGGTCCTGTCCTAAGAACACGGGGTTGCTGGAGACAGAGTCTCGCTCCATTGCCCAGACTGGAGTTCAGGGGCATGATCACAGCACACTGCAGCCTCCACCTCCTGGGTTCACAGTCCTCCCACCTTGGCCTCCCAACGTGCTGGGATTATTTAGGGTTTCTTACATTAGTGACGGGAGATCCTGTTCTTACATTAGTCACGGGAGGTCTCATCGAATCTTTACTTTCAACACTGTTTATTGTGGACCTTTTCCTTTTTTTTTTTTTTTTTTTGAGAGTCTTGCCCTGTCGCCCAGGCTGGAGTGTAGTGACGCAATCTTGGTTCACTGTAACCTCCGTCTCCTGGTTCAAGTGATTCTCCTGCCTCAAACTCCCGAGTAGCTGGGATTACAGGCGCGCGCCACTCCCAGCTAATTTTTGTATTTTTAGTAGAGATGAGGTTTCACCATATTGGCAAGGATGGTCTCGAAACTCCTGACCTCAGGTGATCCACCCACGTAAACCTCCCAAAGTGCTGGAATTACAGGCGTGAGCTACTGTGCGTGCCCGGCCACCAGTGGATTTTTTTTTTTTTAGGCGGAGTCTTGCCCTCTAGCCCAGGCTGGAGTGTAATTGCAATGGTGCCATCTCGGCTCACTGCAACCTCCGCCTTCCAGGTTTAGGAGATTCTCCTGCCTCAGCCTCCCGAGTAGCTGGGATTACAGGCGCCGCCACCACGGCCGGCTAATTTTTTGTATCTTTAGTAGAGATAGGGTTTCACCATCTTGGCCAGGCTGGTCTCGGACTCCTGGCCTCGTGATCCACCCGCCTCAGCCTCCCAAAGTGCTGGGATTACAGGTATGAGCCACCGCGCCCAGCCAAGTGGATTCTTTGAAAGCACACCCAAAGTTTTGAATCTTACATGCTCTGAGTACATTTGTTTAAATTCAGAGAAATATCACATCATGACACCTGAACGTTCTTAGAAGCATCCAGTCAGGTGTTCCCAGCAGCTTCATAAATCATTTCGCAGTTGATTTATTCACATCAGGGTCCAGTCAAGGTTCACAGACACCAGGAATGAGTGATCGTTTCTGGGCTCACTTTTAAATTATCCGATGACAAACCTCAAGCCTGAAACCCGGGGCTTAAGGCCAGGCGTTGAAGATAAAATGTTTCAAAGTCACAGCTTAAAGCTGAGTGTTAGCTAAAATGTAACAAAGTCACACTAATAATGGTGGGGTTGGGGGGCGGCTGTGAGGACCGGCTCCCAGGTGACACCATGAGACAGAGAGACACTCCAGGATGCCGTAGGAGCTCCAGGAGGGCCTTGGACAGTTCTGCCTCAGTAGCTAGCCCCAGGGATGGTGTTGCTGTTATCACTTGTCAAAATGGGGAGATTCCTGTTCCTCCTGGTGATGCTGGCTGGGAGCGATGGGGGCTTCGATCACGGCTTGTAGTACAGAAGGGCCGGGTGTTCCTTTCTCTCTGGGCCTGGGGCGGGGAGGGTCCCTCTCCCTCCTGTATCCTGAAGGGGAACCTGCAGGGGAAATTTGTGTCAGGACCCTCACCCTCAGGGCCACTGTCTGTCCCTTCAGGAATGGGCACCACAGACCATGTCATTGTCCTGGCGTCCACGAACCGAGCTGACATTTTGGACGGTGCTCTGATGAGGCCAGGCCGACTGGACCGGCACGTCTTCATTGATCTTCCCACACTGCAGGTCAGAGCCAGGACCCCAGCCTCTCCCACTCCACCTGGGCCGCCCTCACTCGTTCTGGGTGGTCTGGCCTCTCCTCTAAGACACTTCTTGGTGTGAAGCCTGTCGCTGTCCCGCAGGTGCTGGCACTGTCCAGCGTGGCCCCCACATCGGCCACGTGCCCCCAGCAGACCTGCCCACCTGCTGCACTCACTGCTCGGGGCTTTACAGTTCTTTTCACCCGCTATTGGTTTCCCTTTTATCCTGGGTATCAGTCTGGTTTTTATAGCAAATCCTTTGAAACAAAATCCGGGAGGAAAAATCGTGGGAAACTTTATTCTTGTGCGGCATCATTTCCTTCCATCCAGAGCGTGGGTTCTGGAGACGTGGACTGTGCAGCTGCCCTGAAATTGGGGTGGGAGTAGGAGTTCTGAGGCCTGTTGCCTGATCCCTCCTCTGTCACAGGGCTCTGGTTGGACGTTACACTTCCTGGCCAAAGGGCCTTGGTTGCTGTCCTGAGGGAGCAGGAGTTCAGCTCATGGAGGGGAGGGTTTGGAGAGAGGGCCTCAGGGTTTGCTGGTAGGTTCATGGTGTGTCACTGCAGCCTGGGGAGCAGGGCTGAGCTCACACAGGCAGCTGCCCTGATGCCTCAGCCAGTGCTCGGCCTTTGTTGAGATGGAGAGTGAAGGGCAGAGCGGAAGCCCTTCCTGCTGGACACAGCTTCTCCAGGGGACACTGCTCCTCCAGGGAGCAGTGGCTTCTCCAGGGGAGGGCGGCTCTCTTTTTTCTTTTTGATTTTTTCTTTTGAGTTTTAGAGAAAGGGTGTTGCGCTGTCCCCCGGGCTGGAGAGCAGTGCTGCGATAACCACTCACTGCAGCCTCGACCTTCAGAGCTCAAGCTGAGGAGCTGGGACTGCGACGGGCGGGCACCACCGTGGCGGCTAATTTTTAACGGGATCTCACTGTGTTGCCAAGGCTGGTGTCAAACCCCTGGCCTCAAGTGATCCCCACCCACCTTGGCTTCCAAGAGCGTTCTTTTTCTTTTTTTTTTTTTGAGACAGAGTCTCACTCTATCCCGCAGGCTGGAGTGCAGCGGCGCAGTCTCAGCTCACTGCCACCTCTGTCTCCTAGCTTTAAGTGATTCTCCAGCCTCAGCCTCCCGAGTAGCTGGGATTACAGGCGTGCACCACCACACCTGGCTAATTTTGTATTTTAGTAGGGACAGGATTTCACCATGTTGGCGAGGCTGCCCACTTCGGCCTCCTAATGTGCTAGGATTATAGGTGTGAGCCACTGGACTTGGCCATCCAAGAGCGTTCTGTTCATGTTTAAAATGCTGCTCATGGCCAGGCATGGTGGCTCACGCCTGTAATCCCAGCACATTGGGAGGCCGAGGCGGGTGGATCACTTGAAGCCAGGAGTTCGAGACCAGCCTGGCCAAGTTTGCAAAACCCTGTCTCTACTAAAAATACAAAACTCAGTCAGGCGTGATGGCACACACCTGTAATCCCAGCTACTTGGGAAGCTGAGGCTTGCCCTCAGGGCAGGCGCGTCTGGGACCCCCCCCCCCCGTCCCCGCAGACAAACATGCAGCGCCTGCGGCAGTAACTGGGCGTGAGCCCAACGGTCTGTCCTCCTCCCCTGGTTCTGGCAGGAGAGGCGGGAGATTTTTGAGCAGCACCTGAAGAGCCTGAAGCTGACCCAGTCCAGCACCTTTTACTCCCAACGTCTGGCAGAGCTGACACCAGGATTCAGTGGTATGTTCTCAACCCGCAGCCTGGGCAGCATCACATCCTGAGGGCCGGTGGTCTCACCTGTGCACACAACATCCAGGCCTCCTGTGTAGGGTGGGCGCTGCCTTGTCTGGGGGCCCCTGCTCAGTACAGGCCTGGGTGGGAGCTGATGTGCATGTAGGATGGCAGGAGGTCAAGACGGCACCCACACTCCTTCCTGTGCCCCAGGGGTGGAAAAGCAGACTGCTTGACTCCAGAGATAGTGGCGGTACGTTTGCTTCCACACAGTGACCAGTCATCCCGGCGTTTCCCGTCAGACCCGGGGTCAGAGGACGCAGTGCCGGCAAAGCCACCTTCCGCTGACCCTCACAGTCTCTGTCAAGTTGTAGAAATAGAAATCATACATCAAGACGCTTTTTTCTGCATGGCTCACATTTTAAAACTTAATGTAAACAAAACTCCCTTTTATTGAGATGAACTTCCCCTTTGATTGTTAAGATCTTTCACTAGAATTTTGTGGATACTGAGGGCCTTTAATTTCTTTGCCATCAATGCCCACGAGCTGTTAGGTGGAATCTCACAAGATGGGGTGTGGAACTGCCCTTGGGAGGGGAGAGACGGGTGTCAGGGTGGACGGAGCTTGGCGGTTCTGTGTCTAGTCTGTGAAATGGCCTCAGTGGAACATGGTTGCAGTGCTTGCCACTCCCCACCTCTGCTGCTGGTGCCGGCTCCCCTCGCCTCTCTCCCCTCGCCTCTCCCCTCGCCTCTCTCCTTCGCCTCTCTCCCCTCGCCTCTCTCCCCTCGCCTCTCTCCCCTCGCCCTCTCTCCCCTTCTCTCCCCTCGCCTCTCTCCCCTCGCCTCTCTCCCCTCGCCTCTCTCCCCTCGCCTCTCTCCCCTCGCCTCTCTCCCCTCGCCTCTCTCCCCTCGCCTCTCTCCCCTCGCCTCTCTCCCCTCGCCTCTCTCTCTCTCTCCCACACACTCTCACCAGCACTCTTGCTTCTTGGTCTCTTTTCCCTCTTTGTTCTTCCTTTTAATTAATTATTTATTTATTTTGAGACAGAGTCCTGCTCTGTCACCCAGACTGGAGTGCAGTGGCGTGATCTTGGCTCACTGCAGCCTCTGCCTCCTGGATTCAACCAATTCTCCTGCCTCAACCTCCAGAGTAGCTGGGATTATAGACATGCACTACCACGCCTGGCTAATTTTTATATTTTTAGTAGAGACGGGGTTTCACCGTGTTGGCCAGGCTGGTCTCCAACTCCTGACCTCAGGTGATCCGCCTGCCTCAGCCTCCCAAAGTGCTGGGATTACAGGCGTGAGCCACCGTGCCCGGCCATCTTTGTTCTTCCTTGAGGGCCCCTTCCTCCTCTTAAGCCCTGATAGAGAGCAGAACCCCACCCCACCGTGCCCTGGCTGTCGTTTGTGTTGGCAGGGGCTGACATCGCCAACATCTGCAACGAGGCTGCCCTGCACGCGGCGCGGGAGGGACACACTTCCGTGCACACGCTCAACTTCGAGTACGCCGTGGAGCGCGTCCTCGCAGGTACAGGGGCGCCCTGGTGAAAGCCGTTCTTCGCAGGGCTTGAACCCCAGAAATACCCAGGCAGGTATTTAGAGATGAGGTGGATGGAGCCAGATCCAGGCCTGGGTGTCCTGTGATTTAGTGGCCGGGAACCATCACACAGGAAGGAACTGTACACGTTGCATTTCAGTTCTGTGCAACTCATGTCTCTATGATGCCATGTACTGTTTGTTCCTTAAAGCATCACAGACTTACCTAAGAGTAGACACTCGTCCTACCGAAATACAAAAATGCCTTGCCAAAGAAAATGAAAAAAAAATAAAAAATTCCCCCCCAAAATAAAATAACGAAATAAAAACTAAAAATGCCTTACCAGCCTGGGTGTGGTGGGCTCAGCCTAGCCCCGGCCCCATGCAGGCTGAGCTCCAACTGCTGACTGTGGGCCAGAGGGCTGCTGCCGCCCGCGGCCATGGAGGGACAGCTGTGCCTTCAGTGCAGTAGGGGCTCTGCGGACAGGCGTGGATCTGCTGCGCGACCTCTGGCGAAACTCGTGGCTCCGACTCTCCGTAGGAACAGGAGATGAGTTTTGGTGCTGGGTGGGCTGGCCGCCTCTGACTGCCATTCTGCGGCTGCTCAGTGTGGGGTCTGCGACGTCTGTGAGGAGAGCAGGACTAAACTGGGAATCGGAGCTGCTGGAGGTTTCTGTAGCTATGATGGCAACAACCAGATGTGATCAGTCATCTCATGGAATGGAGTTGAGACCCACAGTGTCAATCTGAGACACAGTGAACGTTTGAAAAGGGAAGTGGTGGCTGGGCGCGGTGGCTCACGCCTGTACTTTGGGAGTACAGCACTTTGGGAGGCCGAGACGGGTGTCACGAGGTCAGGAGATCAAGACCATCCTGGCTAACACGGTGAAACCCCGTCTGTACTAAAAAATACAAAAAACTAGCCAGGCGAGGTGGCAGGCGCCTGTAGTCCCAGCTACTGGGGAGGCTAAGGCAGGAGAATGGCATAAACCCAGGAGGCGGAGCTTGCAGTGAGCTGAGATCTGGCCACTGCACACCAGCCTGGGTGACAGAGCGAGACTCCGTCTCAATAAAAAAAAAAAAAAAAAGAAAAGGGAAGTGGTTCTTGCCCCAGGTGTTTGAGGAGCACGAGCCTCCCTTGCGAGCTGTCCCTGTGAGAACCGAGTTCCCTCACCCTCAATCTGAGTGAATTCCTAGCAAACATGCCTCTGGCAGGTCCCCAGGGCTTCAGCTTGGAAAGGCGGTGGATCCCTGCAGAGGAGTGGGGCCAGGCACTGTGCCAGACACTGCAAAACACGCCTGGCTTCTCCCCGACCGCCCCGCGGGTCTGGAGGACTGGCGCTGCCTGTGTCTTACCAAAATGTATTTTTGGTAACCATTTACTTTTATGTGGAAATGGATAAGCTTTTGATAATAGTAGCAAAGCAGGAAGGACTGAGTGGGAACTACAGGCCACTTGAAAGAAAATACAGCCAGGGCAAGGTGTGGTGGCTCGTGCCTGTAAGCCCAGCTCTCTGGGAGACCAAGGCAGGAGGATGGCTTAAGCCCAGGAGGTTGAGGCTACAGAGAGCTGTGATCACACCACTGCAGTTCAGCCTGGATAACGGAGCGAGACCCCTGACTCCAGAAGAAGAAAGAAAAATGCTAACAGTACGCCATTTCCCGTGTGTGATGCAGAGTGGGTCCTCTGTTCGTCTTCAGTGTGGACAGCCTGAGTCTTGAGAGCCCCCAGCTAAACTGGGGTCCAGTGCCTGGCGGCCGGCAGTCCTGTACTCAGGGGAGATGAAGGTTATCCTGCACCCTCCAAGGGATGCATCTTTGACCCAGTGGACAGCTTAATGTCCATCCGACGTCCAGGAGTCCCTCCAGGAAACTTGCTTACACTGGCAGACGTCCCATGGCTCCTGTCTGATTTACGTCCAGGTTATGCCTGCCTGACCATCGCTCTGGTGCTGGGGCCTGTCCTGTGTCCCCCACATGCCTGANAGAGGCAGACATGGTTGTTTTCAGAGCCCCCAGCGAAACTGCCTTCCAGTGCCAGTGCCAGGTGGCTGGCAGGCAGCCCTGTGCTCTTGGGAGATGAAGGGGATGGACATGGTATTTGCCTTGTGCCTTTCCTGGGATATGTCTTTTGCCTGGCACATGGCCTGATGCCTAGTTGTCTGACCTGCAACCAGAAGTCCCTCCAGGAAACTTGCTTACACTGGCAGACGTCCCATGGCTCCTGTCTGATTTACGTCCAGGTTATGCCTGCCTGACCATCGCTCTGGTGCTGGGGCCTGTCCTGTGTCCCCTGCATCCCCAAGAAAACCCAGCCTGGGCAGCCCCTGGTTCTTCCTTGTGGAAGGTGCAAATTCAGTCCCCACCATGATAGGAAACACATTCAAAGACTTACTACTCACAGATCCTGGGCAGGGAGGGCGCCAGGAGTGGGGAGGGCCATCCTCCACCCCAGATCCCATGAGGCAGAAGTGAAGGGTCAGGCAGAGGGAAGAGAGAGCATGTGGTAACGAGCTGTACACACAGGGAGTGGGGAGTGGGCAGTGCAGTTCACAGTCAAATGCCAGAATGGTCTGATTAAAGGAAGTGCAGGGAGCACGGGGAGCCCAGGCTCCTGGGTGGAGAGATGCCCCTAAGTGCCCATCTCTGGCCACTGGCATGGGCGGTTGAGCGTGGTGTCCTCCTGGTGCCCAGGCTGCAGGCTTGGCCCTGCCATCCCTGTTGAACTGAGCTTGTCGCTCCTTCTGGTGTCGACAGCCTGCCTGCCCTTGTCCATACTAGAAACACACTCGTTTGTTTTCAGGTTAGCCTGTCTTGTATGCCTTGTGGTCTCGTGCCTTTATACGTAGTCCTGTAGCCGGCTCTGGTTGGAGTAATTCATCGGCCACAGCCAGTGTGTCTTAGGATTTAAAGCCTTACAGTAAAGTGGTGGTGGAAGGTTCCAGTAGCACGATGTACTTGAGTGCTCAGGACCACGAGCTGATTCAAGTTGTACAAAATGGAGACTTACAGATGTGTGGAAAATGTGAGACAGGAAATGAAGCCTCACCAGTAAGCTGAACAGGGGAAGTTTAATCAAACATTTGTCCCTGGCTGGGCGGTGTAGCTCATGCCTGTAATACCAGCACTTTGGGGGCTGAGGCAGGAGGACTGCTTGAGGCCAGGAGTTTGAGACCAGCCTGAGCAACACAGCAAGACCCCATCTCTTTTAAAAAAAAAAAAAAGAAAGGAAAGAAAGAAAAGAGTATTAGCCAGGCGTGGTGGTAGAGCACACCTCTGGTCCCAGCTACTCAGGCGGTTGGGTGGGAGGATTGCTAGAACCCGGGAGGTTGAAGCAACAGTGAGCCATGATTGCACCACTGCCCTCCAACCTGGGCGACAAAGTGAGACCCTGTCTCTTACCAAAAAAAGCCTTGTCCCTGAGGCAAAAGGCCTCTGAAGGGATGAGTGGAAGCCATGAGGATCCAGAAAGTGATGGGGATGGGAGCTGCCCCACCAGGTCTGAGGGGAGAGGGAGAGTAAGCAGGAGGCCCATACCTCAGAGGAGACCTCTGCCCATCCTGCCAGAAAGTCAAAAGCTGCTGTTCTGTGACCCCTGCCCTGACCCTGTGGACCTCGCCCAACCCTGGGGCAGGAGGAGAGACTCCTCAGAGGGTTGCACTTGCTCCTAAAAGCAGCAGGAGCTATTTTGTATTTGCAACATTTATAAAAGAAGAAATCACGACCTCCTTCTACAGCTCTGACCTGAAGAGTGTTTTGAGTTGGGTGTTGGGAGCCATGGCTACAGAGCTGCAGATGTGCAGAGAGAGCCTTGCTTTGACTACACGGGGCAGGAGCAGGGCCCAGCCAGGGAGAGGCCGGAGCTTCAGCTCACACCCCGTGGCATTTTTGTTTTTGTTGTTGTTGTTGAGACGGAGTCTTGCTCTGTCACCCAGGCTGGAGTGCAGTGGCCGGATCTCAGTTCACTGCAAGCTCCGCCTCCTGGGTTTATGCCATTCTCCTGCCTCAGCCTCCCAAGTAGCTGGGACTACAGGCGCCCGCCACCTCGCCCGGCTAGTTTTTTGTATTTTAGTAGATACGGGGTTTCACCGTGTTAGCCAGGATGGTCTCGATCTCCTGACCTCGTGATCCGCCCGTCTCGGCCTCCCAAAGTGCTGGGATTACAGGCTTGAGCCACTGTTTGTTGGGTTTTTTTTTTTTTTTTTTTTGAGACGGAGTNGCAGTGGCGCGATCTCGGCTCACTGTAAGCTCCGCCTCCCGGGTTCACACCATTCTCCTGCCTCAGCCTCCAGAGCAGCTGGGACTACAGGCGCCGCCACCACGCCCGGCTAATTTTTTGTATTTTTTTAGTAGAGACGGGGTTTCACCGTGTTAGACAGGATGGTCTCGATCTCCTGACCTCGTGATCTGCCCGTCTCAGCCTCCCAAAGTTCTGGGGTTACAGGCTTGAGCCACCGCACCCGGCCAGTTGGTTTGTTTTTTGAGACAGTCTCGCTGCGTCACCCAGCTGGAGTGCAGTGGCGCTATCTCAGCTCACTGTAACCTCTGCCTCCCAGATTCAAGTGATTCTCCTGCCTCAGCCTCCCGAGTAGCTGGGATTACAGGCACTTGCCACCGTGCCTGGCTAATTTTTGTATTTTTAGTAGAGATGAGGTTTCACCATACTGGTCAGGCTAGTCTTGAATTCCAGACCTCAGGTGACCCGCCCGCCTCAGCCCCCCAAAGTGCTGGGATTACAGGCGTGAGCGCCGCGCCTGGCTCACACCCTGGCATTCTTTCAGGGACTGCCAAAAAGAGCAAGATCCTGTCCAAGGAGGAACAGAAAGTGGTTGCGTTTCACGAGTCAGGCCATGCCTTGGTGGGCTGGATGCTGGAGCACACGGAGGCTGTGATGAAGGTGGGTCCACAGGCCTTGGCCAAAGCTGACTGGGGAGTCCCACCTGTGTCTGTAGCTGACCGGGGAGTCCCGCCTGTGTCTGTAGCTGACCGGGGGGTCCCGCCTGTGTCTGTGGCTGACTGGGGGGTCCCGCCTGTGTCTGTAGCTGACTGGGGGTTCCCGCCTGTGTCTGTAGCTGACTGGGGAGTCCCGCCTGTGTCTGTAGGTCATGTGAGAGGATAGCCTGCCAATGTCATGATCCAGGGAGCAAGGTGGGAGGCGACTGTCCCAGGATGATGGGCAGAAGCTCGGGCATGGGAGGCAGGAATGGACTGTGTCACGTCGGAGCCTGGTGCTGCTACTGGGGTAGCTCCTGGAAGGTCACACCATGCAGTGGGGTTTCACTGCCTGTGCCTGTTCTCAGCCTGTGCACCCCAAATGACTCCTAACATTGGAAAGAAGTGAGTTGAGCGTACATTTAAAAAATGCTACTGTAGGCCGGGCACGGTGGATCACCTGAGGTCAGGAGTTCAGGCCAGCCTGGCCAACATGGCAAAATCGTCTCTACCTCAAACAAACAAAAAACTACTCTTGTAGGCAGCTGTGAACTCAATGGAAGTTTATTCTTACCAAATGGTGATGTTACATCTTCTCTAAGACATGTGGCTCCACCACTGGGAGCCCGAGTGCTGTCAAGAGGAGGTCTCTATTCAGAACGCAGGTGCCATCTTTACAGTGGAGCTCCAGGAACCAGTGCAGGTTTGAGGCTCACCGGAGACAGCAGCGGTGCCGTGTTCCTACCTCAGGGTTCGCTGCAAAAAATGCATACAGTGCAGCAGTTGCCGCTTGGCTTGCCAGTGTGGTCTCCGTTGCTATTTGTCAGGCGTGAGCTGTAGCAAAGTTGGGTGTTAATCAGAGAGCATCCTGCCCATCCCAGGCTCCCAGCAGGGCTGAGGCCAGCGTTTGGGGACCAGGTACGTGCTGCTCCTTGGTGATGTGCACCGCGGTCATGGGACCAGAGCCGGCCCAGTGTGGGGCGAGTGGACACTGAGCTCGGGGTCCCATTTAAGGGATACTGAGAAACTCAGCAATGAACACAACGTTTTAACTCAGTATGTCAACAAGTCACAATTAACGCAGGGGCTTTGGGAGGCCGAGGCGGGCAGATCACCCGAGGTCAGGAGTTTGAGACCATCCTGGCCAACATGGTGAAACCCCATCTCTTTCAAAAATACAAAAAATTAGCTGGACGTGGTGGTGCACACCTGTAATCCCAGCTACTTGAGAGGCAGAGGTAGAAGAATCCCTTGAACCCGGGAGGCAGAGTCTGCAGTGAGCCAAGACTGTGCTATTGCACTCCAGCCTGGGTGACAGAGCAAGACTCTCTCTCAAAGGGAAAAAAAGAATTTTTACTTTATTTGATAGGCAAAAGTCAGATGGTCACAATGAAAAAGTAAGTCTCTTTCCCAAGGCTCAGTATCCTGCCAGGAAAAGGTTGTGAATTCACTGTTGTGGTTTTGGTCATTAATGCAATCATCACTGCAGCCATTATTTAGAGCCTTTTTTTTTTGGTTTTGAGACAGGGTCTCTCTGTCGCCCAGACCGGAGTCCAGTGGTGCAGTCACAGCTCACTGCAGCCTTGACCTTCCAGGCTCACAAGATCCTCCTACCTCAGCCTCCTGTGTAGCTGAGACTACAGGCGTGCACCACCGGTGGCTCGGGTAATTTTTGTATTTTTTGTAGAGAAGGGGTCTTGTTATGTTGCCCAGGCTAGTCTCAAACTCCTGGGCTCAGGCAATCTGCCCGCCTCTAACTCCCAAAGTGCTGAAATCACAGATGGGAGCCACCGCGCCAGGCCTAGTTTTACATTCTAAATTCAGCGTCCTCTCAGGATTCTCAGAGCACCTGGTTGTGGCCATCTTGCTGCCACAGTTCTCAGAAACAGCAGCTGGGCCAGCAAAGGACCTGCCCCTGCCCTGTCTCCCTCCGTCTCCCACTCAGCGGTTCCATGTCGTTGGGTTAGCATGTTGCCCCATGCCCCCTCCTTGCATACCTGATGTGGGGGTGTGGGGGAGCAGCAGAGGTGAGGGCAGTCCACATTCCGTCAGCATCCTGGGGTTCCCATTGCTCTGAACCCTCGGTGGCAGTCGCTGGTGCCAGGGGTCAGCTCAGCGGCCGCTGGGGGTGTAACTTGTCCTTCGCCTCTCAGCTGTCTTCTGTGGCCCTTGTCTTCTTGACTCTCTAGTCATGTATGAGAAGACACTCCCCAACAGTGTATGAACAGGCACCTCTGGGGGAACCCTGCTCTCTGGGCTGGCCATCTGTCTGTGGTGGGAACCCTGCTCTCTGGGTTGGCCGTCTGTGGTGTTAGGGTCCTCTCTTGTAAAAGATGCTGATTTGCTTTCCTGCTTTGAGACGCTTTAATGACGGAGACCTCTTAGTCCCACACCTTCCTCCTCAAAGCCCACATTCTGCCTGCTGACGTGGGCCATCTTGACCCTGTGCAGGTCTCCATAGCCCCTCGGACAAACGCCGCCCTGGGTTTTGCTCAGATGCTTCCCAGAGACCAGCACCTCTTCACCAAGGAGCAGCTGTTTGAGCGGATGTGCATGGCCCTGGGGGGCCGGGCCTCGGAAGCACTGTCCTTCAACAAGGTCACTTCCGGTGAGGAGCGGCTGCGTGGGCCCCGGAGGTTCCCGAGAGCTTTTCTGTGCGTTATTCCTTCTGTTCCAGTGAATGCCATGGGGTGAATCTGGTGTAGATGTAGTTTTGAATTTATTAAGTGTTTCTTAAAAGATAAGTTACAGCACAACTTTGGAGCTAAGCAAGACTTTTTAGATAATTTAACTGGACAAAAAACTTAACCTATATGCCAACTCTAAACCCATTTAATTGGTTAATTCTTGGTAATGGCTACAGGAAACAGAATGAAATGGAAGCAGCTTCACTGTTCTGAAGCTATCACTTCACTGGGCTATCCAGAGACTGAAGGAGGGTCCCAGGGCTCCAGGTCCATGGGTTTGCCTCGCATAGGCCTGGGCTTGTGCTTGAGAACTGCCATGCAGTGAGCTCCTGTACGCCCCCCAGGTTCTAGATTTCCAAATAAAAGAGCATTTCTGAAAGTTTTAAGACTCTTTTTTTTTTTTTTTTGAGACGGAGTCTCGCTCTGTCGCCCAGGCTGGAGTGCAGTGGCCGGATCTCAGCTCACTGCAAGCTCCGCCTCCCGGGTTTACGCCATTCTCCCGCCTCAGCCTCCCGAGTAGCTGGGACTACAGGCGCCCGCCACCTCGCCCGGTTAGTTTTTTGTATTTTTAGTAGACACGGGGTTTCACCGTGTTAGCCAGGATGGTCTCGATCTCCTGACCTCGTGATCCGCCCGTCTCGGCCTCCCAAAGTGCTGGGATTACAGGCTTGAGCCACTGCGCCCGGCCAGTTTTAAGACTCTTAAGGAACAGTGGCGAGATGCCAACGTCCTCACTGTCCAGCTTCACGGTGGGACTCCTCGGGAGGAAGGGGATGGGGAGGCACAGTGCTGCCCCAGGACGCTGACCCGGACGCCTGCTGTGCACCTGCAGTGCTGAGGATCCCTCTGTCTTGACCCCACCCTCCAGGGGCACAGGACGACCTGAGGAAGGTCACCCGCATTGCCTACTCCATGGTGAAGCAGTTTGGGATGGCACCTGGCATCGGCCCCATCTCCTTCCCTGAGGCACAGGAGGGACTCGTGGGCATCGGGCGGCGCCCCTTCAGCCAAGGCCTGCAGCAGATAATGGATCATGTGAGTCGGCTCTGGCCACACCGCTGCACTCCGTGCTCCCGGGGAAGGGAGTCCCTGGGTCTGCCACACAAGGGCCGACCACGGCCGCCCCAGCTGAGCTCAGCTGCAGGCCCCACGTGGGTTTCTTCCTTCTGGGCTCTGCTGTAGTTCCTACCTGTGGAGTATTTTTTTCTCAGATGAGGACATAGATGCTCCTAATGAAATTATAGATGTGAATCTGGGAAAAATATCAAATAAATACACTGAACAATAGATGCAGGACCCACATGGCCTTCAGACTGGGCCAGGAAAGGCCTGTGAGGCAGCTGTGGGTGGGTGGGCGGCATGTGGAGCTCTGCTCTCCTGGCAGTGGTCACAGGGGCAGGAGACCGCCTGCCAGCTGAGGAGTCCTGTTCCTCCTCAGAGGGGAAAGGCCATGTTCCCAGCCTGGCATTTCTTTTCTGTGCTTTGGTGCCGGAGCCAGGCGGCCAGCCTTGCCCCCGACACAGTTCCCTCCATTCGCAGGAAGCAAGACTGCTGGTGGCCAAGGCCTACAGACACACCGAGAAGGTGCTGCAGGACAACCTGGACAAGCTGCAGGCGGTGAGGCCCTGGCCAGGCGAGGAGACTGCAGCACCCACACAGCACCCACGGTCCCCACCCCTCTCGTGAACACTCTGGCCAGTGTGAATTCCACCTCACCTGAAACTCACGTGTCCCACACTTTTCATCGTGAATTCATCCAGTGTGTTCCCCCAAGGTAGAAAGAAGGCTGCCACAAAGTCTCCTGTGCCTGTTCCTGCCATGAGCGATTACCAGTGTTTTGTCAGTTTTGTTTAATCTTTTTCCAACTCTTAAACTTTTTTCTTGAATTTTTTTTGTTTTTGTTTTTTTTTTTTTTGAGACAGAGTCTTGCTCTGTTGCCCAGGCTGGAGTGCAGTGGCCGGATCTCAGCTCACTGCAAGCCCCGCCTCCTGGGTTCAGGCAATTCCCCTGCCTCAGCCTCCCGAGCAGCTGGGACTACAGGCGCCCGCCACCTCGCCCGGCTAGTTTTTTGTATTTTTTAGTAGAGAAGGGGTTTCACCGTGTTAGCCAGGATGGTCTCGATCTCCTGACCTCGTGATCTGCCCATCTTGGCCTCCCAAAGTGCTGGGATTACAGGCTTGAGCCACTGCGCCCAGCCTTTCTTGAATTTTTTATTAAAATAAAGTTTTAATTTTAGAGAGGATTTTGATTTTTTTTTTTTTTTTTTTAGACGAAGTCTTGCTCTGTCGCCGAGGCTGGAGTACAGTGGCGCCATTTTGGCTCGCTGCAACCTCCGCTTCCCGGGTTCCAGCGATCCTTCTGCCTCAGCCTCCCGAGTAGCTGGGACTACAGGCGCCCACCACCATGCCTGGCTAATTTTTGTATTTTTAGTAGAGACAGTCTTTCACCATATTGGCCAAGCTGGTCTTGAACTCCTGACCTCAGGTAATTTGCCTGCCTTGGCCTCCCAAAATGTTGGGATTACAGGCGTGAGCCACAGCCCCAGGCCTACTGTAGTGTTAGATGTAGAAAAGTTGCAGACGCAGTGCAGAGAGCTCCCTGTCCCGCTGCCTCACTCCCCGTGGAGGCCCCCCTGGGGCAGTCCTCCCACCTGCGGAGTCCCCGCCGACCCACAGTGATGGGCGCACACGTGATGCAGACGTGCTTCCTCTCCCAGTGTCCTTCCCACTCTGGGAGTCCACGTGGCGTTTGATCGCCCGTCTCCTTAGGCTTCTTTGGGGTGACGGTTCCTGAGACCTCCTTTGGCAGTTTCGAGGACTGGTCTCGTGTTTTGTAGGACATTTCTCAGTAGGGATTGTCTGATGTGTTTCTCACCGTGGGCAGAGCTGGAGTTAACTTTTATGTCTCTGGGTTCTGATAACTGCTGCTTAGAACTCAGGAGAGGCGAAGGGCTCTGTGTCCCATGTTGTGAACAGATGGGTAGGCAGTGGATGGGTAGTCGTTTCTTCGGCCTTCCCTCGTGTATTTCAGGCGAGCACTGTGTGTCACATGGGGATAGTGTTTAGGGCCCTTAGGGTGTCGTCCCCAACCAGCAGCAGCAGCAGCAGTCTCGGGGCAGGCGTGGGTCGTGCCGTCCCTGGCTGAAGCAGCACCTGCCTGTGGACATGTGCTCATCACGGTTGACAAAGCAGCTCTGCAGAGCTTGGGCTCACCACAGTGGGAGCCAGAGCAGGCAGGGGCAAAGCTGCAGCCGAGGCTTCTCACTGGCTGTGGAGTGGCGTGTCTGCCCTGTGTGTGAACTGTCAGCCCCTCACAACACTCAGTGGGTTGCAGAACTTAGTAAAATCTCAGACCAGCCCTAGAAAGGAAATGTTTGTCTCTTGCAATAAAGCCACAGGTAAATCACCCTAGCTTCAGGGGTTACCATTTTCTTTAGAAAATCTGGAGGAGTGAGGAAAGGAGCAGGCAGTTAACAAAAAAAAAAGAAAAAATCTGGAAGAGTTCTTCCTTCACGGAAACCAGTGAAATGTGGCTGTGGCAGTGTTTTCTGTGGTCGGGCCAGGCCACCCCAGAGGCAGGGCCACCGGCACAGGACAGTCGGCATCTCGAGTGTTTTCCAAGATCCCACCTAGAGTGGCTGAAATTCCCTTCCCCAAATTGAGAGGTCCCAGCTCACACAACTTCTCAGATTCCTTCTCCCGATGTTGTCTCAATCAGGAGGGTGCAGCGTTTTACCCGTCTCCTTCCCTGTAGACACGCACATCTTGTTTGGTGAAAGAAATTGCAGTTGCCAAAAATAAGCCAAGATTTTGAAGGGAAGTAGAAAAATTAATGAGGCTGGCCACCGGAAAATCATTTATGAGGTTGAGATGGGGGTGATTCTTCTTTTGGAGCTGCCTCTGTGCCTCCGCTTCCCTGGGAAAGTGGCCTGTCCCGGGTGTCCTGCACACAGACAGGCCCTCACGCTTCTCACCACCTCCCTGGGACATAGAGATGCTCTGTCTGTCCTGGGGACTCACACACTGCTTGCCTGTTCTTTGCAGCTGGCAAACGCCCTTCTGGAAAAGGAAGTGATAAACTATGAGGACATTGAGGCTCTCATTGGCCCACCGCCCCACGGGCCGAAGAAAATGATCGCACCGCAGAGGTGGGTCGACACCCAGAGGGAGAAACAGGACTCGGGAGAGGAGGAGGCCGAAGAGACCCAGCAGCCCCCACTTGGAGGCGAAGAGCCGACTTGGCCCAAGTAGCTGGGACGTGTTGGCCGCACGTGCGGGTGACCCAAGAACTGAGGGCTCACTCCGCCAGCCTGCGTTGCTTTTCAACTGAGGTTTGCACTTCCTCTTGCGGCCCTCAGTAGTCCCTGTGCAGCAACTTCTGAGATCTGTGTATTGATTACCCTTTTCATGATTGTAAGTTTCTCTGCAGATACAGCTGACCGAGCCTTGTGTGTGTGCGTCGTCTCCCCTATGGGGAAGGTCATCAGTGCTTTCCCGAGTGAGCATGGAACACCTGAGTTCCCAGGGTTCTAGACAGTCGTTCCCAGCGTGGCTGAGGCCACCCAGAGGCAGTAGAGCATTCAGACTCTGAACAGACCCCTGTTCGTGCCGATGCTTGCACGGCCGCCCAGTTCCTGTGGCTCCCTCAGAATGCTAACGGGATCGGACATGAAAGGACCCTCTGAGCCGATTGTCCCATTTCCAGCAGCCCCGTCCTCCAGCTCACTGTCAATGGGGCCACACAGTCCGGCCCAGGCACTGGGCTCCAGGGGACTCAACACTGCCCCCTGCTGCCATGTGGATGGGTGCAAGTTGAGGACTTCTTCCTGGTCTAGTCACACATGCAGGGTTGGGGATGCCTTGGTTTTACTGCCCTGAGAACTGTTGAGACACTTTACTAATAAACTCTGTGGTTGGAAAATCTACATTTGCATTGTCTGGCCAGCTCTAATGCAGGGGAGCTGGCGGGCTTACCTTGGATCACAGGGTCTTGTGGTTTCAGTTTGTAATTTGAGTAATGCAGGGACTAAGTGGAAAACTCCTGTAGGAATCTGGGGCCTGGACCCTGTAGGGATAGAGGATGACCCAGGACGCCCTGGCCCTGTGTTCCGGGGCATGCGGCTCCCACTCCGGCCTCCTTGCGTCTGCCGTGCCTGTGGTGCAGTGACGTGAGTGGATTGTCCTGTTGTTGCTGCAACACTGAGTGCCCTGAGAAACGCCAGCAGAGCAGTAAGGAGGCAGCCACAGGTGTGGTCACACACCCAAGTGGGGGAATCTCTGAGAGACGCCTTGACCTTTGCCCAAGTTCTCCAAATCCAAAGAGCAGCACATAGTTGGGAAGGTTTTAGCTGGTATAGCCAAGAGTCATGTCCTCGGTAATCATTTCTTTCCTGTTGTGTTGGTTTTTGACAGTCTTGCTTTGTCGCCCAGGCTAGATTGCAGTGGCGCCATCTCGGCTCACTGCAGCCTTGATCTCCTGGGTTCAAGCAATCCTCCTGACTCTGCCTCCCAAGTAGCTGGGAGCACAGGCATGCACCACTATGCCTAATTTTTGTATTTTTTGTAGAGACAGGGCTAGACTGGAATTTCTGAGTTCAAGTGATCCTCCTGCCTTGCTCTCCCAGTGTGTTGGGATTACAGGTGTGAGCCATTGTACCGAGCCTTTTGTGAAATTATTTTACTATTTTTAAATTTTTTTTTTTTTTGGAAGATGGAATCATGCTCTGTAGCCCAGGCTGGAGTGCAGTGGTGCTATCTTGGCTCTCTGCAACCTCCACCTCCCGGGTTCAAGCGATTCTCCTGCCTCAGCCTCCCAAGTAGCTGGGGCCACAGATGCGCAGCACCACATCCTGCTAATTTTTTTTATTTTTAGTAGAGATGGTCCTCATCTCCTGACCTCGTGATCTGCCTGCTTCAGCCTCCCAAAGTGCTGGGATTACAGGTGTGAGCCACCACGCCCAGCCCTAAATTTTTTGTTTTTGAGACGGAGGCTTAACTCTGTCACCCAGGCTGGAGTGCAGTGGCGCAGTCTTGACTCTGTAACCTCCACCTCCTGGGTTCAAGTGATTCTCCCGTCTCAGTCTCTGGAGTAGCTAGGATTACACGCATACACTACCATGCACAGCTAAATTTTGTATTTTTAGTAGAGACAGGATTTTGCCATGTTGGCTAGGCTGGTCTCCAACTCCTGATCTCAGGTGATCCACTCGTCTCGGCCTCCCAAAGTGCTGGAATTACAGGCGTGAGCCACCGTGCCCGGCTGTGGAATTTTTTTTCTTTTTTTTTTTTTATGGAGTCTTGCTCTGTTCCCCAGGCTGAAGTACAGTGGTGTGATCTCGGCTCACTGCAAGCTCTGCCTCCCTGGTTCACACCATTCTCCTGCCTCAGCCTCCTGAGTAGCTGGAACTACAGGCACCCGCCACCACGCCCGGCTCATTTTCGTATTTTAGTAGAGACAGGGTTTCACCGTGTTAGCCAGGATGGTCTCGATCTGCTGACCTCATGATCCGCCCGCCTCAGCCTCCCAAAGTGCTGGGATTACAGGCATGAGCCACCGCGCCCGGCCGGGACTGTGAAATTCTTAAAATGTGGATTAAGTTGTACCAGGAAGAAGGGTGGTGATTGGGTGAGGGTAGGGAAGAGAAAGGGTTATCAGGATTTAAAGGTTTCCAGGCGCCTTCACAGACTTGCACTAGAGAGTAAGAGCTGGCTTTGTGTTGATGCTTTTCTTTGTGAAGGGAGGCGGCAGGCACAGCAGGTCAGAATGTGACATTTTCAGTCGGGTACTGAAGTCAGTACCGACCTTAGAGAAGTCACCTAATCCTGGACCAAGGGAAAGCGGGGACAGAGGCCAACAGTAACTGCTCCTTACGGCGTTGTGTGGATTCGATGTGAAAATGCACATCCGGAACTGAACTCTCTGCTTACAAAATGTTAATTTTATCTTTTAAAAAACGACCACAGGCCGGGCGCGGTGGCTCACGCCTGTAATCCCAACACTTTGGGAGGCCGAGGCGGGCGGATTGCCTGAGCTCAGGAGTTCGAAACCAGCTTGGGCAACACGGTGAAACCCCGTCTCTACTACTAAACTAAAATACAAAAAACCTAATGTGGTGGCAGGCGCCTGTAATCCCAGCTACTCGGGGAGGCTAAGGCAGAATTGCTTGAACCCGGGAGGCAGAGGTTGCAGTGAGCCGAGATCACGCCATTGCACTCCAGCCTGGGCGACGGAGTGAGGCTCTTGTCTCAAAAAAAAAAAAAAAAAAAAAAAAGTTCTAAATGGATGGGAGGAGAATAAACGCTGGAACAAGGAGGACGACGGCCTTAGGTTGCGCAAACTCTGATCTCATTGCAGTTTTCCTGCCTTTGCGCTACAAACGTGTCCCACAAACGCAAACAAACTTAGAATTGCTGGGGCGTCGCCCGTTCGCCGTCCGCCCAGATGCTGGCCCCGCGCGCGTTAAACCCGCAAGGCAGGACTTGGCCTGAGCCCACCGCGGCCCGCGCAGCGGCTGAAGCGCCGGGGCAGTAACGGCGGACGTCAAGCAAGCTCAGCCACCGGCTCCGCAGGGCCCAGGCATCCCGGCCGCGCCTCCGCACTCTGAGGGACGCCATGTCTGCTAGGGCGGCCCTAGGGCTGCCGGCAGAGCCGCGGTGACGTCAGTTCCTTCTTACCGGGCTCTGATTGGTCAGCGCGCCCGGCGCTTCTGGTTGGCCGGCCCTGCGATCATCCCAGGGTGCATTGCGGCGCCGTTTCCTTTCCGCTCGGTTGTCTTCCTGCGCAGGAGGTGAGCGAGACCGGGTCCCGGTCGTTGGGTTTCATCCAGCGCCATCGGCCTGCCGTTGCTGCCAGCGCGGTCATGGATGGGCCCCTTCTTTTTCGCAGACAGCGTTGGGCCGGGGTCCGGGCTCTAGGCGCGGCTGGACGGCCCAGGCCGGAGGGTTCAGGGCGGAGGCCCGGGGGGTGCGCGCGCCCGGGGCGCGGCCTCTCACTCGCTTCCTCGCGTTCGCAGCCGCAGGGCCGTAGGCAGCCATGGCGCCTAGCCGGAATGGCATGATCTTGAAGCCCCACTTCCACAAGGACTGGCAGCGGCGCGTGGCCACGTGGTTCAACCAGCCGGCCCGGAAGATCCGCAGGTGAGCCCTGCGCCCGGGGCTGCCCCTGGGGCTCGCGCCCGCCGCTGCGCCTCGGTTTGGGGGTGGCCGGTGCCAGGGTGGGGGGCGCTGTCTGCGGCCGTCGCGGAGCACTTGCCTGGCGGCCTCGGGCGAGGGTGACCGCCGCTGGGCTTCTCTCCACCAGACGCAAGGCCCGGCAAGCCAAGGCGCGCCGCATCGCCCCGCGCCCCGCGTCGGGGCCCATCCGGCCCATCGTGCGCTGCCCGACGGTTCGGTACCACACGAAGGTGCGCGCTGGCCGCGGCTTCAGCCTGGAGGAGCTCAGGGTGAGTAGTGGCAGCGCCGCGGTGTCAGGAGGGCCCCTGAGTCCCCTCTGCTGGCCTCAGTCGCGTGATGACATTCTCCGGAATCGCTGTACGGCCTTGATGAAAGCACGTTTGAACCCTTTTCCATCTGATCGCTGAGCCTTTCATCCCGCCTCGGGGTGGAGAAAGCCCGGGCCTGCCTCCATCTCTCTCCGGTTCTGGGCAGGTGGCCGGCATTCACAAGAAGGTGGCCCGGACCATCGGCATTTCTGTGGATCCGAGGAGGCGGAACAAGTCCACGGAGTCCCTGCAGGCCAACGTGCAGCGGCTGAAGGAGTACCGCTCCAAACTCATCCTCTTCCCCAGGAAGCCCTCGGCCCCCAAGAAGGGAGACAGTTCTGTGAGTACAGGGCTCTCTGGCCGTCCTGGCGCGCGGGGGAAGTGAGGCTTGGTTCCTTTATCGGTGACACCCGTCCCTGGGTCCTGCTGGGGTGAGAAGAACCAAACGTTGTGGCTGTTCTGATCCGCACGCTACGCCTGTCTTGCAGGAGTGGATGATGAGCTAATCGAGACTACTGGGGTTCACCTGTGGTTTCTAGCGGAGTGACCTTAATGGTCATGGCAAAGGCTGTGCGACTTGGAGCCAGCTTTTTCCGTTGAAATCATTGTCTCCCTAAAATGCTTCATATTCCAAATATTCTAGAAAAACCTTGTAGGATAAGGTTGATAAGAGTCCGTTGTATACGTTTCCGGGTAGTTGAATCAGGGAACGATTTTCTCTGCCCCGTTCCTGGTTCACAGGTAGATACAACTGTTTCATGCATGTTCTGTCAACTCAGTAAGATAGTCACCTAACTAGTAATGACTGTTCTCAACACTGGGGACACAAAGTATGTTGTAGGAAAGGCTCAGACACTGGTGCTGAACTCGGGATCCCCAGGGGGAAGTTTGGGGCCAGGCGAGGGTGGAGGCCTTGGGGCAGGGCGGCTAAAGGCACTTAACTCTTCTCATTCATCAACAGGCTGAAGAACTGAAACTGGCCACCCAGCTGACGGGACCGGTCATGCCCATCCGGAATGTAAGTTAACACTTGCTCAAATCCAGGCTTTAGAGGAGATCAGTGGGTGAACACGTGGATATCTGAGATGGGGATCAGGCCTAAGAAAGTTGACAGTGGCAGTTGTGGTGCGTGTGGAGGTTTGTGGAAAAGAACATTTCCTAGTTTTGACTTCTTGCAACCACGAAGCCATAAATTGGGAAGTGTTTTTGGTTTTTTTGGAAAGAGAGTTTCTCTACGTTGCTTACATTGGTTTTGAATTTCTGGATTTACAGACCTGAGCTGCCATGTCGAGCTCAGGCAGGGAGGGTTTTCCTTTTCTTTTTTTTTTTTTAATCCCAGGGAAGGTGACTGACTCAAGGGTCGCTTTCCAGCAGTGCTTAGGCAGCACACCTGCCCTTCCACCCCACCCCGGGTCCTCTGGGTTCTGCTGATGCCTGGTTGTGCCCTTGCTCATTGAATCATTGGGTTTAACAACTTGTCTTTCTCTTCTAGGTCTATAAGAAGGAGAAAGCTCGAGTCATTACTGAGGAGGAGAAGAATTTCAAAGCCTTCGCTAGTCTCCGCATGGCCCGTGCCAACGCCCGACTCTTCGGCATACGGGCAAAAAGAGCCAAGGAAGCCGCAGAACAGGATGTTGAAAAGAAAAAATAAAGCCCTCTTGGGGACTTGTAATCAGTCAGCAGTCATGCTGGGTCTCCACGCAGTGTATTTCGTGGAAGCAGCTGGGCCTGGGATGGGGTTTCACTGCTGTGACTTCCTTACAGGGGATTTGGGGCTTTCTTGAAAGACAGTCCAAGCCCTGGATTATGTCTTCCTTTCTGTGTTAAAGCACTGTTGGTTTGGTTAGTGACTGATGTAAAATGGTTTTCTTGTGGGGAGGTTACAGAGGCTGGCTTCAGCAGAGTGGACTTGGTTTTTTTTTCTTTTTAAAGAGAGAAGGTTGGGCTGGTGCTCACACTGTAATCTGAGTACTTTGGGATTGGCTCAGGAGTTCAACACCAGCCTGGCCAACATGGCAAAATCCCGTCTCTACTAAAAATACAAAAATCAGCTGTGCGTGGTGCCATGCACTCCTAGTCGCAGCTACTGGGAGGCTGAGGTGCGGGGATCACTTGAACCCAGGAGGCAGGGTGCAGCGAGCCAAGATTATACCACTGCATTCTAGCCTGGGCAACAGTGAGACTGTGTAAAAAAATAATAAAGAGACAGCGTTTTTGGCACACAGGGCTGGAGTACAGTGCCACAATCATGGCTCACTGCAGCCTTGAACTCATGACCTCAAGCAGTCCTCCCTCAGCCTTCCTAGTAGAGGAGTTTAGAGGCATGAGACCCTGCACCCAACCTAGAGTTGCCTTTTTTAAGCAAAGTAGTTTATAGTTAATGTAGCATCTTGGACTTTGGGGCATCACTCTTGAGCCTGTTGTGCCTGGTGACCACGGTCCTGACCCTTCCCTTCACTGGGCGTCCTCACCCCAACACCAAGGTATTAGATGGCCCTGCCAAGTGTCGGCCTCTCCTGTAAACATTCTGAAGCCATTGTTCTTGCTTCATGGACGAGAGGCGGCCAGAGAGTGCCATGGTGCCCTGGTCTGAGCTGGGCATCCCCACGTCTTACGTCCGAGGGCAGCACGATTCCTTGTGCAGTGCTCAGACACAGCCTGCCCTGGTCCTACCAGCTCACAGTGCCTGCTCTCCTTGGCGGCTGTGGCCATGACAGCCCCAGAGAAGCAGCTTCAGGGGCCGAGTCAGACTCTGTTTTCTCTGCATGCCTTTGCCAGGTGCAGGCGTTGAGGCACCCAGTGGGTTGTTACTGGCGTGGAAATAGGTGATGTTGGTGCCTGCTGCTGCGCTCCTAGTCACACTTGACATGTGATGACACCTTGCATGTTTGGAAACAGATCTTAAGCCATCTAGTAGATGATTTGGAGGCTGTTGGCTACTGTTTCATGTCTACGGTGTACGTGCTGAGTTTGATCAGTTTGTATGTTTGGGAACCTTGTCCTCTAAAATTAAGGTGGGCCAGGCGCAGTGGCTCATCCCTGTAATCCTAACACTTTGGGGAGGCCGAGGTGGGTGGATCACCTGCGGTTAGGAGTTCGAGACCAGCCTGGCCAATATGCTGAAACCTCATCTCTACTAAAAATACAATAATTAGCTGAGTGGTGGCACACACCTGTAATCCCAGCTACTCGCAAGGCAGAGATTGCAGTGAGCTGAGATGTGCCACTGCACTCCAGCCTGGGTGACAGAGCGAAACTCCATCTCAAAAGAAAAAAAGTGCAAGGTGGATGATTGGAAGCTTAAACCTAGGCTCAAATCCCTCTTACATGAAACGGCATGAAGGTCTCTGGTGGGCTTCAACCTGGCTGAAGGCTGGTCGCAGGGGGTTAGGGGTCACTGGCACTGGGCACTCCAGCCTGCTTCCTCACTGCCACACCACACTAGGGGACGGGCCTTTCCTGCTGTCTGCAGGGCAGCACCTGGAGTAGGTGTGCAGTGTGATGTGGTAAGTGGAGTAGAGGTCTGCACCCCATCACACCCCTTGCTGTTTTTACAAAACACTGTGATCTGCTTGTTCGGGCGGCTCTCCTGCCAGCTGACTCCACAGGGAAATCGGGGTTCAGGTATCGTCCGTGCACCTGGGGCAGAGTAGCCTGCACTGAACCTGCCAGAGCGTCCTCCCCATTCCACTGAAAGAAAAGTTCCCAGGGCCATGTTCCTAACCTGTGTTCTCTCCATTTGCTTCATCCATTGAGACCCCTAACAGGAGAGGGTGGATTTTCTCTGTGGTGTCTCGGACCCTGCTGTTGGCCAGCGCTGTTGGCAATAGGTCATTTTTCTAGGTTACGTTGGGACGACGTGAGTCTGGTGCCGTCCTGGTGCTGGCCGTGGCTGTGGGTTGGGCCGGTCTGCCTACTGCCTGCTGCTCCAGTACCTGAGATGCAGCAGGGGCAGCTGTGCCCTTCCTGGGACTGAGGAAGGCCCCCTGCAGGATAGCTGGGGGACTGCACAGGTGGGCGAGGCTGCTTCCCTGCCGACACCCAGACCTTGTAGCTGGAGCAAGATCTCTCCTGATCCGGGTACAGGCCTGTCTGCTCCAAGACAGACTGTGCCAACAGATGCAAAGGGGCCCTTTGTTTTCACTTAGTCCCTGGGCACCGCCCGATTCAGCACCTGGCGGCCCAGGTTCCCCCACTGGTGGGTACACGTGCCTGAGTGTGGGCATGTTGACGAAGTGGCCTCTCAGTTGTGATGTGTGGGCCTGACCTAGGGAGCGCTGTGGAACCTGGGCTGGAACCAGCCCTCTGTGCCAGGCCGCAGACAGGTGCTGCCGGCCCTGAGGGGCAGCTGCTGTGGCATGAGAGGAAGGGCCCTGACCCAGCCTCAGGCAAAACGGCCTTGGGGAACACCTTGATTTCAGCCATGTGAGCCCTCCCAGGGAGTGCAGCCAAGCTGTGAAGACGCAGAAACAGAGCCGTGTGCCACAAGCTTGTGGTCTGCTGCCCAGTTGGTTTTATGGCAGGTGCCTCCCAGGCATGGCCCTAGGCTGGGACCACAGTGTACCAAACTACTCACCTGCCCCTCAGTGCGTCTCTGCGAATTTTCAGCTTCATCTCAGCCAGCCGGGCGCAGTGGCTCACGCATGTAATCCCAGACTTTGGGAGGCCATGGTGGGTGGATCGCTTGAGCCCAGGAATTCAAGACCAGCCTGGGCAACATAGTGAAACCCTGTCTCTACAAAAATTTTAAAAATTGGCTGGGTGCAGTGGCTCATGCCTGTAATCCCAGCACTTTGGGAGGCCAAGGCAGGTGGATCACAAGGTCAAGAGATCGAGACCAGCCTGGCCAATACGGTGAAACCCATCTCTACTAAAAATACAAAAATTAGCTGGGCATGGTGGCACACGCCTGTAACCCCAGCTAATTGGGAGGCTGAGACAGGAGAATCGCTTGAACCCGGAGGCGGAGGTTGCAGTGAGCTGAGATTGCACCATTGCACTCTAGGCTGGGCAACAGAGGGAGGCTGTCTCCAAAAAATAAAAATAAAAAAAAAATACAAAAATACAAAAATTAGCCGGGTGTGGTGGCAGGCACCTGTAGTCCCAGCTACTCAGGAGGCTGAGGCAGGAGAATCGTTTGAACCTGGGAGGTGGAGGTTGTAGTGAGCCGAGATTGCACCATTGCACTCCAGCCTGGGTGACACAGCGAGACTCTGTCCAAAAATAATCAAGCATCTCTTCCCTTGACCTTCCTCGAGTTTTCATTCCTAACACCGTCTGGCCTCTTCCCTTACCTGTACCTGGGCAGGTCCCTCATGGGCTGTGGCTAGGGAATCCGTGGGGAAGACCAGACACTGGCAGAGCCTGGTGCCAGAAGGGGCCCCAGGAGCTCCTCCCTTTCCCACAGCCTCAGAGTGGGCAGGGGGAGGGCTGTGGTGGTGGAGGGCCTGGGGGCTTTCTCTGCAGGTGGCCCAGGAAGAAAGGGGGCCGACATTCCACAGCCTTCTCCAGATCCCCTTCCTGGGGGCTGGATGTCACAGTCAGTCTCAGGGGCCTCCTGCCCAGGCGAGAGGGGCAGGGCAGTGGAGGGCGGATCAGACCTGGCCCGGTCATTGTCCAGCCTCCCCATTGTCTCACCCTCAGGCTTTAGGTCTGCAGCGGCACCGCCAAGGCTGTGGTGCTGGGGGACAATTCTGATGTGCACGGTCCCTGGCAGCACCTGCCCCTCTGAGTAACTCCCAGAAAGGGTGGTGCCTCCTGGGGAGGCTGGGGAAGAACTAGGCTATTGATGAAAGGGACTGGAGAGCAGAGGGAAGCATCCGAGCAGCACATTCCAGGTCGGCTTTTTACCAAGAATAGCATCAAAAGCCTCCCATGACTCAAGCAAGACTAAAACCAGGACGTCCATCAGTTGGATGGGGCTGAGGACACCAGCCCCGGGGACGCGGCTCTTGCTTGCCATCACCTCCCACAGGACCAGAGTCTCCTCTGGGCCTCTCTGCTCCTGCCCTGGCCCTGTGGTCAGCAGCCACCCCTCTGGTGCCCACCTTCTGACGCTTACCCTTGTGCGAGCCCCTCCCTCAAGCATGGGCCGGACCCAACACTGTGGTCTCCCGGAAGCCTCCTTTGACCTTGGAGCACGCTGGCTGAGGGGACAGGCGGGCAACAGGAAGGCCACAGAGGCACCAGCACTGTGAGAGGGGCTGCCCTGGGGTAGAGAGTGCTGGTCTCGGAAGAGCCTCGGAGCACGGCCGCGGCCACACAGGCTTGGAAGCCGGTGGCCCCACAGCTGCTGTCTGAGGGGTTGGCCCCAGGCCGGGTACAGAGCCCCCAGCAGCGGTGGCACCATTGGCCGGGCCTTCTCCCCGGCCAGAGCCTGCTTGTCATGAGCAGCTAGCACTCACAGGCCCGGTGGTTTCCGAGGCCCTGCTCAGCACGGGCTTGAGCTGCTCATCCGAGTGCACGGACCTCGTGGAGGACAGCAATCGCCCAGTGTCAGAAGGCCTCCCGGCAGCACCTCGGGATTATAGGGGTTGGTTCTGGGGAGTCGACAGGACACTGGAAGGAAGTGAGGTTCAGAGGGTTAGCGTGGTGGGGAGGCCGGGCAAGTCTGCAAAAGGGCAGCATGGAGGAGGCAAGCGGGCACAGGTGGTCCACAGGCTGGGGAGGTGGTCCTTGGGCACAGGAGGTGAGCGGGGACAGGAGGAGGTGAGCGGGGATGGAAGGAGGTGAGTAGGGCATGGGAGGTGAGTGGGGACAGGAGTAGGTGAACGGGGACGGAAGATGAGCGATGAGCAGGGACGGGAGGAGGTGAGCAGGGACGGGAGGAGGTGAGCGGGCACGGGAAGAGGTGAGTAGGCACGGGGGGAGGTGAGTGGGCATGGGGGGAGGTGAGTGGGCACGGGGGGAGGTGAGCGGGCACAGGTGGTCAGGGGGCTGCGGAGGTGGTCAGGGGGCCCAGGGCCACTGCTGGTCAGCAGGCTTGGTAGTTGGGAAGAAGAGAGGACCCTGGAGTGGGGACAGTGGGACCAGGAGCCCAAGTCCTGGGGAACTCTGGGATGGCTGGTGCCTGGGTCTGAGCACAGAGGGGTCCTGGCTCAGGAGGGCCCACGTGGGTGAGGAAGAACCAGTCCCGGACGGTGTCCCCAGCGTGCAGTCCTGGGCAGGGGCCTTGACCCCTGGGTCTCACTGCACAGGGGCTGTGAGGATTGGGCCCCTCCATAGTAAGTTCTCCTCAGGGTCTCTGGAAACATTCTGGGCAGGGGCAGCAAAGCCATCGAGGCACCCCGGGACCTGGACAGGCCGAGGAGGGTGTGAGCGCTGGGTTCTGAGCTGGGTTCTAGGTTCCAGCTCCACCCCTGCTGTGTGGCCTCAGGCACCAGAATGCCCTCTCTGAGCCGTGTCTCCCACCAGCAGTGGTGTCTCCAGCTGGGCAGAGATGCTAGGGGCTGGGATGGTCCACTCCTGGCTTCATGCAGACAAGGGGCAGGAGAGATGGCGGCCCAGGGCTGCACGTGAGAACGTGCATGGAGAAGGGGTCTTGTCCACACCCAGAAGACGGTGTTGGGAGAAGGAAGTGGAGGAAGGGGACGTGGCCTGTGTCTGCGCTTGTGTGTCTTGGGTGCCTGGCGTGTCTGCGTGTGGGCTGTCTCTCCATGAGTGTGTACACGTGTCTGCGGTATTTGGCACACGTGTGTGGCGTGTACCCATGCCTGCCTGCATGTGCTGAGTGTGGTGGAGGAGGAAGGCCTCCTCATCAGTCCCCAGGTCTCTGAGGCTGTACCAAGGTCACCAAGGATCTGAGACCGGCCAGGTGTGTTGTCTCAGCCAACAGCCGGCGTGGCCGCCTCTGGGCATAGTCGATTTCTCAAATAAGATCAACGTCAGATCCTGCAGGAAGACAGTCTGATCCAGACAGGTTGCAGATGTTCTAAGATAAAATAACCTTTCTTTAGGAGGAAAGAAAAGAAGAGGGTAGGTTTGCAACCAGGTTAAAAAAAGCAGCACCCATCCGGACATGTGGAGAGCTGTTTCCTGTTAAACAATCCTGTTAGTAACCCCCACCCTCTGCAATTTCTCGTTTTGAGGCAACTTCCGGGACAATCTCTCCATATGAAGGGCAGGTTCGAGGACCCTGCATTCAGGGGTGGGGACCAAGCCCCCAGACCGAGCCTTTGGCCATGGGCTGCACCAGCTGTGTGCTCAGGATGGCCAGGAAGGAGGCCATGGGCTCTGGACCTGGCTCAGGGACAAGGGGCTATCCGAGTGTGGAGGAGAGCACTGGCTCCAGGGGATGTCCCTCAAGGCAGTGGCAGTGGGGCTGGGGTCTGCCAGGAACCTCTGGAGGCCCTGGACAGGGTTCCCTGCTCCCAGTTGGCCTCGCGGTCAGTGTGACTGGAATGGGAGATGGGGACTCTGACCAGATGGAGATGACACCCTCGAGGCAGATCCAGGACCAGGGAGCAGCCGTCACAGCTGTGTCTCCTTCGCTGATCCACCTGGAGCTTGTTGTCTTAGACTCTGTGTTGGGACCTGTCCTGGTGTTAACTCAGGCCTCAATGGATTCCTGGTCCAGGGTGGACAAGGTCATGGGCAGCACAGCCCTGGACAGTGGAACTGATGTTGTGGATGTGTGGGCCGGGAACCCAGGGAGGGATGAGCCCGGCGTTGCAGGATAGGTAGGAGTCAGGTGATGAGAGAGGCTGGAGGAGGCGGAGGCACTTGAGCCTGAAAAGCAAAGTATCTGAGTCCTGGATGCCAGGCGAGCCACGCAGAGCACTTGGGCATGAATGTGTCATTGTTGCTTTGACCATGTGTGAGCCTCTGGATAGCCGTGGGGGTCGGCGCTAATCAGAGGGTTTCGTGGGTGACCCCGTGATGAGGGGATCCAGGCTACCCATTGAATGCAATATTGTCAATACGAAAGAAAAAATCAGGTTACAGAACACAAACCACCTGCTCCAACATCTACAGTGCCTCGACTGTGCCAGGCAGGGTCCCGGGCGTGGGGTCCTGGGCGTGGGGTCCTGGGCCTGGCCCGCGTGGTGATCCTGGCGTGGGGTCCTGGGCCTGGCCCGCGTGATGATCCTGGCGTGCAGACACTGAAGAGTCCTCTCAAGTGTGGGAAGGGCTCTGAGAGTTATGCACCTTTTTTTTTGACAATAAAAAGAAATTTGCACATAAAAAAAAAGCTGGGGGGATAGATATGGGGAGGCGATGGTGCTGCACTGGGGTCTGGAAGCTTGTTTTGACTCCCTATCTGCATTGTCTAATATTTCAACAAGGAACACGGTGATTATTCCTGAATGTATATGGGGGATCTCATTTCCTGCGTCTGGCCCTGCAGGAAAAGCTGGGAAGGGGAGGCTCAGAAAGACAGCTCCACACTGCCGGGGGTGGGGGGCTTCCATTGTTCCCGGGGCTACTGCGGGCTGGTCCCTGAGCAGGGGCAGGCAGCGTCCAGACACCAGTGCTACAGGGAAACTGGCTTTTTCTTCTGGGGTTTCTCGCCATTAGAGCAGGCTGTGGTCAGGGCTGTCAGCCAGGAGACACCAAGCTGGCCCGGGGCTGTGGCTGGAGACCCCAGTGGGTCGATTAAAATCTCCCTGGGCTTCAGAGACTCAAATTCCCAAACTGTGATCTTTCTTGGCTCCCTGCATCCTTTGCTTGGAAGCCATCTGTTATTTTGCCAGGGTGCCGCTATGTGACGGCCAAGGGCCGAACTGGGGTGTTCCAGGTTTAAGCTTTGTACCCCCCCCGCCCCAGAAAGCCTGGGTGACCTCAGGCCTCACTCCACACTGCAGACAAGCAAACCTCAGGGCGGTGGTGAGGAGCTTTCGGGTGAGGTCAGAGCAGAAAGCTGAGCTTGGTCTGGGGAAACTGTCCCAGGGCTGCTGGAACCCAGCGGGGACGTGTGCCTGCCCGAGCTGCCTGGGCGCCTAAGCCTTTGCCTGAATTTCTCCTTTTCCCATGGAAGTGGTTGGGGATTGAGGATGTGGCTTCGCGGCGGCCTGGGAGGCTGGGCGGAGGAGGACACAGGTCCCGGAAGGCCCAGGCTGGTCTCTAGAGAGCGGGACTGGCCTCTGCCCACTGCCCGGCTTTAGGGAGGAGGCCCAGAGGCCGGGGAGACAGAAGCAGACGGGGGCCCTGCAGACCTCGCTGCGCCCTGACCCGTTCCTCGCCTCTTTAGCCGACCTCCCAGGAAGGCAGGAGCTGGGCTCCATGGCCTCTCCCGGCCCTGCCAGCCCCGTGCGGGCCTCCCTGCCTTGCAGTTGCGCCTGGTGCAATCCCGCCATCCGACCGCGTTCCTCCTCCTAGGCCCGGAGCCTCCTCGCGCTGTCGGCGGCGGCCCCCTCTGACCCCAGGGTCTTCTTCTAGAGTCCTGATTGCTGAGGCTGAGCCGGAGCGCCGGGTCTTCCCGCCCCTTCACCTTCACCTTTCAGTCTTAATGTCTCCCCTACACCCCCTCGCCACGTGGCTTTGGGCGAGGTCCCTGCCCTATTTTTAGGCAGAAATTGGCAAAAAGAGTGGGCTGGGAGGTGGTTTCTGTCCCCGCCAACGCCTCCTCTTCTGCTGCTCCCTCCACCGGGACCGGTGATGGGGAAGGTGGGGGGGAATGACGTTCAGGACGGAGCGGGCCCCCCCACGGAGCCCAGGCCTGCCCCGCCCCAGCCTCGGGGAACTGGTGTGGACCGTACCCCGCGGACCCCTCCGAGTCAGGCCCCGATTCAGCCCTCGGCCCCCCGGGACGGTCCTTCCAGCCCCAGACGAGCGCGGCGCCTGCACACAATAGGCGCCCACTAAATGCTTGTTGATGGAGGTGGCGAGTACCCGAAACCAGCGGAACCTGGAGATGGGATCCGAGAGATCCGGGAAGGGTGTGGGGATCTGGTGCCAAGCTGGGGTCCCCCCTCGCCTCCCCAGGGTCTGCCTGGGTCCGAACCCGGGCTCAGGCCCCGCGCAGCTCGGAGCCTCAAGCCCGGAGCGGGTCCCTGGGCCGGGGATGCGCACAGCCGGGGAGGGCGCGCCCGACTTGACCCCAAAGCTATCAGTTGGTGGGGGGTCCCCGGGGAATTAGAAGCTGTCTCCTCCCGGGGATCTCCAAGGGGCACCCCTGCCTCTGCCCCCTGCCCCGCTTTCCCGCCGCGCCCCTCCCCGGCCCCGCCCCCCG
>NW_016803268.1:496736-507596 GCF_001698545.2 Rhinopithecus bieti | reverse complement strand
AGTGGGTGCAGGTAGGGCCGGGGCGCGGGAGGCCGAGAGGCCACCGGGCCGGGGCGGGCGCCGAGCTGGGGATGCGGAGACCGGAGCGGGCGCGCTGAGGCCAGCGGGGCGCAAGGCGGGGGGCCCCCGCAGCTGGGGCTCAGCTCGGGGTCCGGGTTGGGGGTTACCTAGTCTGGGGGGGTGTCCAGAGCGGTGGGGAGGGGTTGGGCTGGAGGAGGCGGCGGCGAGCGGGGTTCGGAGGAGAGGGGGGTGCCCCGCAGCGAGGGGCGCGGCCCAGGATTTGGGGAGGGGGCCCTGGGCCAGCGTGAAGCGTCCAGGCGTGGGCAGGGGGCTCGACCGAGAGGCGCAGAGGAGATTGAGGGGTGAGGGGCGCCGGCCGACGAGGGGCGGGAGGCTGGACTGGGGTCGGGTCCTCACCACGGGGCGGGAGCAGGCCCGAGGGAGCGCGCGCTGCGGGGCGGACCTCCAGGCGTCCGGGGCTCCCGCTCCAACGTGGGTCTCAGGCAACCCCGGTGTGTCCGCGGTTGGGGTCGGAAGGGGCACGGGACCGGCGCCAGATGGGCGCTTCCTCGGTCACCATCTCGCGTGAAACGCGTGGCTTCACCTCGAAAGGGTGAGAAACGCGGGGCGCGAAGCCGCGGCGGGTGGAGGAGCTGGAGCTCGAACCCCAGTCCACGCGGCGCGCCAGCGCTTTTCTCGGGCGCAGGGGTCTCTCCAGACTCCAGAGCGCGGGCCCGGGCGGGGTGGGCAGGGGGACCCCAGCGGCTGCTCGGGCGGTGGAGGGGACGTGTCGCGAGGTCCTGGGTCGCTGTCACCGGTGGCGTCTCCGGTCATCGGCCTTGAGGGTGAAGGGCCTGCCCCGCCCCCACCGCCTGTCCCCGCGGCTCTGGCTCCCCCGGGAGGCCCCGTGCCCGCCCCTCAGAGCCTAAGCTGAACGGGTGGCCCATGCTTGCCCTTGGTTTGAGGTGCAGGATTTTTCGGGATTCTGAGATGAGTAGACCAGGGGCCCAGCTGGGTCTTGTCGTTAGGGGGCATTTTGACCAGGGAACTGCGCCGGATGGGAGAGGCTGGTGAACCCATGGTACCCCAGCCAGGAGGGAGGGCTCCCCTATACCTTAGGCCCCCTCCCCACTCAGCTGATGCTGGGCAGCGTCCTGCACTTTAGGGTTGCCCAGCCCAGGGTGTGAATCTGATCTCGCCCCCGACTCAGCATGTCATTCTCATCCTCTCTGAGCCTCAGTTTCCCCATCTGTGATCTGAGGGTGGAGCAGACAGTGGTGGGTGTGAGCTGAGAAGCTGCGGCCCACAGCTGGCCAGGGGTGACCCCCAGGGTGGCCCTCGGGAGTACAGTTCCATGGACAGAGAGCAGGCAGGAGGAGGTCTTCCAAGGGTGTGAGTCCTCCTGGGGTGTGTGGGTGTGGGTAAGCAGCAGAGGGGAGACAGGGCTGGAGCCTGGGGTGGAAGCCCCTCGATGGGGTCAGCTCACAGGGTGCACCTGCAGGTGGGCAGAACCGAGGTGGTCCGGAGCAGCCTGCATCCCGTGTTCTCCAAAGTCTTCACCGTGGACTACTATTTCGAGGAGGTGCAGAGGCTGCGCTTTGAGGTATACGACACACATGGGCCCAGCGGCTTCAGCTGTCAGGAGGACGACTTCCTGGGGGGCATGGAGTGCACCCTGGGGCAGGTGGGTGCCCCGTCCCCTCAGAGGGAGGAGGGTGGTTGGTGTGGGGGCCACAGCCGATTCAAGGCTGATGTACCAGCACCGCCAGGACCCTGCTGGGGTGGCCAGCCTGGCTCCGCCCCTCCACAGCTTCTCCTGAACGGTCCTTATTACATTAATATATACATGTAATTTTGAACTGGGCAACGCATTCGTATGTTTTAAAGCCTGAAGGTATAAAAGGCTGTGGAGTGCCTCCCTCCTGCCCCATCCAGCTGCTGTCAGGTCCTTGGACACTGTCCAGAGAGAGATTCTCACAGGAGCAAACAAGCCTATCACTTTTCCTCTTTTTTCTTCCTTTTCTTTTCTTTTCTTTTTTTTTTTTTTGAGATGGAGTCTAGCTCTGTTGCCCAGGCTAGAGTGCAGTGGCACGATCTCGGCTCACTGCAAGCTCCACCTCCTGGGTTCATGCAATTCTCCTGCCTCAGCTTCCCGAGTAGCTGGAATTACAGGCGCCCGCCACCATGCCCGGCTAATTTTTGTATTTTTAGTAGAGATGGGGTTTCACCGTGTTTATCAGGCTGGTCTTGAAATCCTGACCTCGTGATCCGCCCGCCTTGTCCTCCTAAAGTGCTGGAATTACAGGCGTGAGCCACGGCGCCCAGCCCACTTTTCCTCTTTTTTCAAAAAAACACAAATTATGTTTCCTGTTCTGCATCTTGTGTTTTCACTTCCATGACATGCAGCAGTTGCTCCATATCAGCACCTCAAAGTCTCCTGGTGGCCGGCCGTGGTGGTTCACACCTGTGATCCCAGCACTGTGGGAGACCGAGGCAGGCGGATCACCTGCGGTCAGGAGTTCGAAATCAGCCTAGCCAACATGTTGAAACCTCATCTCTACAAAAAGTACAATAATTAGCCGGGTGTGGTGGCGCACGCCTGTAATCCCAGCTACTCTGGAGGCTGAGGCAGGAGAATCAGTTGAACCTGGGAGGCAGAGGTTGCAGTGAGTGGAGATCGTGCCACTGCACTCCAGCCTGAGTGACAGATTGAGACTCTGTCTCAAAAAAAAAAAAAAGAAAAGAAAAGAAAAGAAAAAAAAAGTCTCCTTGTGAGCAGCAGGTCCTATGGTGGCCACTGCCCTTGGTGATGCCCTCTGGGTTACGGCCTCCACAGCCAGCCCAAAAGTGGCTTCTGCAAGTCATCACCAGAGTATCTGTTGATGTGCGGGGCATTGCTGGACACTGCGCTAAACACTTCCCGTGCTGCACGTTGAATCCTCACACCTTGCTGAGACTGGTGTGGCTCACGCCTGCAATCCCAGCACTTTGGGAGGCCGAGGACGAGGTCAGGAGTTCAAGGCCAACCTGGCCAACATGGCAGAACCCCATCTTTACTAAAACACAAAAGAAATTAGCCGGGTGTGGTGGTGCGCACCTGTACTCCCAGCTACTTGGGAGGTTGAGGCAGGAGAATCGCTTGAACCTGGGAGGCAGAGGTTGTGGGGTGAGATCGCACCACTGCACAACAGCCCAAGCAACAGTGTGAGACTTCGTCTCAAAAAAAAAAAAATTTTTTTTACGACAAAATGCATAAATCTTAAGGGTTGAGACTGACAAGTTTAGGTGACTGTACACACCTGACCATCACCCGTCACACAGAACATCCCATCACCCATCATACAGAACATCCTGTCACCCATCACACGGAACATCCTTATCACCTGCTCACACAGAACATCCCATCACCCATCACACGGAACATCCCATCACCCAGAACATCCCGTCACACGGAATATCCCATCACACAGAACATCCCGTCACCTGTCACATGGAACATCCTTATCACCTGCTCACACGGANGGCCACTGCCCTTGGTGATGCCCTCTGGGTTACGGCCTCCACAGCCAGCCCAAAAGTGGCTTCTGCAAGTCATCACCAGAGTATCTGTTGATGTGCGGGGCATTGCTGGACACTGCGCTAAACACTTCCCGTGCTGCACGTTGAATCCTCACACCTTGCTGAGACTGGTGTGGCTCACGCCTGCAATCCCAGCACTTTGGGAGGCCGAGGACGAGGTCAGGAGTTCAAGGCCAACCTGGCCAACATGGCAGAACCCCATCTTTACTAAAAACACAAAAGAAATTAGCCGGGTGTGGTGGTGCGCACCTGTACTCCCAGCTACTTGGGAGGTTGAGGCAGGAGAATCGCTTGAACCTGGGAGGCAGAGGTTGTGGGGGTGAGATCGCACCACTGCACAACAGCCCAAGCAACAGTGTGAGACTTCGTCTCAAAAAAAAAAAAATTTTTTTTACGACAAAATGCATAAATCTTAAGGGTTGAGACTGACAAGTTTAGGTGACTGTACACACCTGACCATCACCCGTCACACAGAACATCCCATCACCCATCATACAGAACATCCTGTCACCCATCACACGGAACATCCTTATCACCTGCTCACACAGAACATCCCATCACCCATCACACGGAACATCCCATCACCCAGAACATCCCGTCACACGGAATATCCCATCACACAGAACATCCCGTCACCTGTCACATGGAACATCCTTATCACCTGCTCACACGGAACACCCCATCACCCATCACACGGAACACCCGTCATACGGAACATCCCATCACACGGAACATCCCGTCACACGGAACATCACGTCACACAGAACATCCCATCACCCATCACACGGAACACCCATCACATGGAACACCCCATCACCCGTCACATGGAACACCTCATCACCCGTCACACGGAACATCCCGTCACCCATCACATGGAACATCCTGTCATCTGTCACATGGAACATCCATATCACCTGCTCACACAGAACACCCCATCACCCATGACACGGAACACCTGTCACACGGAACATCCCGTCACATGGAACATCCCATCACCTGTCACATGCAACATCCCAACACCCATCACACTGATCATCCCGTCACCTGTCACACGGAACATCCTTATCACCTGTTCACACGGAAATCCCGTCACCCGTCACCCGCAACATCCCGTCATCCATCACATGGAACATCTCACCCATCACACGAAACATCCCGTCACTGGTTACACAGAACCTCCCGTCACCCATCACACGGAACATCCATTCACATGGAACATCCCATCACCCGTCACACAGAACATCCCGTCACCTGTCACATGGAACATCCCATCACCTGTCATATGGAACACCCATCACATGGAACATCCCATCACACGGAACATCCCATCACACGGAACATCCCATCACACGGAATATCCCATCACCCGGAATATCCCATCACCCATCACACGGAACATCCCATCACATAGAACATCCTGTCACATGGAACATCCCATCACCCGTCACATGGAACATCCTTATCTCTTGTTCACACGGAACATCCCGTCACACGGAACATTCCATCACCCGTCACATGGAACATCCCGTCACCCGTCACACAGAACATTTCACCCATCACATGGAACATTCCATCACCCCCAGCTCCCTCTGCCCCTTTGCCGCTAGCTCCCCGCCTGGTTCGTCTGTTCTGGAATTCCACGTCCATGAATCACAGTGCGTGTTCTCCCTGCTGTGGGATTCTTTTACCCAACATAATGTCTGCGTGACTCATCCCACTGCAGCCTCAGTCGGAGCTGGCCCGCCATTGATCCTGTTGTCCTCCCCGTTTTTTAGATAAGGAAACCGGGAGTTAGGGAGAGCACAGACAGAAGAGGATGGCATGGACACAAAAGTATGGACACGCTTTTTTTTGAGTCGGGGTCTCACTCTGTCGCCCAGGCTGGAGTGCAGTGGCACAATCATGGCTCACTGCAGCCTCAACATCCTGGGCTCAAGCAATCCTCTCACCTCAGCCTCCTGAGTAGCTAGGACTACGGGTGTACGCCACCAGACCTGGCTAAGTTTTGCATTTTGTTTCTTTTTTTTTTTTGAGACAGAGTCTCGCTCTGTCGCCCAGGCTGGAGTGCTGTGGCCGGATCTCAGCTCACTGCAAGCTCCGCCTCCCGGGTTCACGCCATTCTCCTGCCTCAGCCTCCCCAGTAGCTGGGACTACAGGCACCGCCACCTCGCCTGGCTAATATTTTTTGTATTTTTAGTAGAGACGGGGTTTCACCGTATTAACCAGGATGGTCTCGAGCTCCTGACCTCGTGATCCGCCCGTCTCGGCCTCCCAAAGTGCTGGGATTACAGGCGTGAGCCACCATGCCCGG
This sequence comes from Rhinopithecus bieti, assembly GCF_001698545.2. Lineage (NCBI taxonomy): Eukaryota > Metazoa > Chordata > Mammalia > Primates > Cercopithecidae > Rhinopithecus > Rhinopithecus bieti. Next base: position 501,706 of record NW_016803268.1, on the reverse strand, counting down.
CCAATTCTGCATTTTTTAAAGAGACATGGGTCTCACCATGTTGCCCCAGCTAGTCTTGAACTCTGGGGCTCACCGATCCACCCACCCTGGGTTCCCAAAATGTTGGGATTATAGACATGAGCCACTGTGTCTGGCCTGGACACCTTTCTATGCACACACAGGTGCACTCGTGTATCATAATCCATACAGGACATCCTACGCCTGTCCACATAAGCACACGCACAGGGCCCGTGTGGACACCTGCGTGTAGATATGAATGTGTGTATGAGCACGTGTGCTGTGTATATGTGCAAACTTCAAGCAATGAGGAGGGCCCCTGTGGGCTTCTGCTGACCTGCAGGGCACCATGGTCAAGGGAGAAGCTCCTGGCACCCAGTCCCTGTGCTGTGGCTTGAGCCTGACCTGACCTCTGACGCCTGACTTCTGCCTCAGCTGTTTCCTCATGTGATTGAAGTAAACAGTAACTCAGCCCAGAGCCAGGCGCATGGGAGGTGCTTATTAAACGCTGTTAGCACAAACCAGCGATCTCACTCTTCCTGGTAGGGGAGTCTGTGATGTTAGCCTAAGCCCGTTTCCCTTCTAATTACCTGCTCTGCCAGAAAGGGGAGGCCACTCCTTCTTTTCTGCGCACTCCCTGGAAGCAAACCAGGCCGGCAGGCGAGTCCCAGGTGTGAGGCAGACGCCCTGGCTCTGGAACCCTAGAGGGAAACCTTTAAATCGGGGAATCTTGGGGGGCCTGGCCCGAGGCTCCCCCTCCCAGCACCCAGGACCCCTTCTTTGCACCCCTAAGAGAGCCTTCCCACCCCTTAGCCTGATTTGACTTCCCCAGCCCCGACCTGGGATCTGTTTTCTCTTCTGTGTGGAAAGTGCCACATGCTCTGAAGCTGCTGGCCGGGCCGGCCCTGGTGGGGGTGGAAGGACTGCCCCTCTCTGCTTTGTATTCAACCCACCTCACTGGGACCCCCAGCATCTGCCAGGCAGTAGCAGGTGTGAGGGGCAGGTGGGAAGCGCACACCTGCTACCTAGTGGGTCACTCGATGGTTGCTGAGAACACCATCGAGTTCTCATCGAGTTGTGAGGAGATTGCGGTCCCCGCTTGCCGGGGTCATCACTGTCTCCTTTAGGACACGGAGCCTGGGAGGGCCGTGTGCCCCGCCCCCGCCCTGCTCCCCACTGAGGAGATGATGTGGCTGCAGGGGCCTGGGCCTGTCATCCGCCACCCACCCCAGTTAGGGGCTCAGAGCCAATGGGGCGGACGGCCAGCAGGGCCTGGTGAGGAGGAGGAGGCCCCGGCTGTGTGAGGAGGCGCCAGGGTCTAAGCCCCAGTCCACCTTGGACAATCAACTCTGCTCCTCAGCGCCTTCTCAGAGGAGTGAGCGGTGGGGTCCCGGGCCGGCACCTCACTCACACCCTTTCTGCCACCTGGGGCCACGTGGGCATGCTGGGCTGAGGGTCCGGGGCCGTTTGACCTGCCTCGCCTCTGCCTCTGCCGGTTCTCACCTGGGCCTGGAGAAGGTCAGGGCAGATGTGCTTACCTGTGGAGGGCTCCCACCACACCTGTGCAGGTGCACGCCAGCTAGGCTGTGAGCTGCTACCTGGCTTCCACCTGAGCCTGTTTTCTCACCTGGTAAATAGGTGGGATGACCTCTGCCTCCTCCGGGCGACTGCTGGCCCCGTGAGGTGGTGAATGTGCAGGGGTGGCCACACACAGGGATGGCAGGTGCTTGAGAGCAGCAGCAAAGGGGGCGCCGGGCCCTGGGCAGTGAAGCCCATGGTGGGGGGCGGGGAGACAGGACAGGCCTGAGAGTCCGGGTGAGGGCACGGTGGGGTCCCCAGGGTGAGGAGCCGTCCCTGCCTGCCCCTCCCTGCCTGATGCTTCTGACTTACAGATTGTGGCTCAGAAGAAAGTGACCCGCCCGCTGCTGCTCAAGTTTGGCAGGAACGCCGGCAAGTCCACCATCACGGTGAGGCCCGGGTGCACCTGCTGCAGCCTACAGGCCCTGCTGCTGTGGCTCCGAGGGGTGTTCCGAGTGGAAGATGGGCAGCGTGCGGTCCAGGGAGGGTCTGCAGGAGCCGGCAGCTGCACAGCCCTGGGGGCACCCAGACGCCTCCTCTCAGGCCCGGCTGGGTGGGGTCGGCTGGCCTGGGGCCTCGGGTCCCCCACGGTGGGGTCAGGCCCCGCCTGGCCAAGCCTGGAGCCCTGGCGTACCCCTGCCAGGTGATCGCTGAGGACATCTCGGGGAACAACGGCTACGTGGAGCTCTCCTTCCGGGCCAGGAAGCTGGATGACAAGGTGAGGGCGGGTGCCGGGCGTGCCTGGCTCAGGCTAAGGTCTGGGAACCAGTTCGAAAACCCGGTCCCTGCCCAGCGCTGACCTCGCGTGGCCGTGTCCTGTATGAGATGTGTGTGCAGCGTGCGGAGTGTGCGTGGGGTGGGGCTGGGCGTGCTGCTGTCACGGTCACCATCGTCACTGTCACCGCCATTAGCTCTCCCGCCCCTCCTGGCAGCCGGGCTGGGACCAGGGCACTCCCCACTGTGATGACCACTCATGACCCTGCTCAGTGATGGGGAAAGAGGCCCAGCACCCCCAGGCCACCGTCCTGAAAGGGGAGGAGCTGGAGCAGCTCAGAACAGGTTCCCACCCTGCTGTGTAGGGTGTCTCCTTGGAGGGGAGTCGCGCGCTGTGGTCAGATCCCGGGGGTGGGAGGGAGAGAGGAGATGCTCTCCGCGCAGACTTGCTGCCTCGTTTTGTGCCTGAGGAATTAGCAGCTGGTGGCGTGAAGTGAGCCCTGGGAATGACAAAGCCAGCTCCCATCCAAAGCCCGATCTCACAGTGCCTGGCCCAGCAGCCCTTGTGCCTCTCCCCAGGACCTCTTCAGCAAGTCCGACCCCTTCCTGGAGCTCTACCGGGTCAACGACGACCAGGGCTTGCAGCTGGTGTACAGGACGGAGGTGAGCGGCCGGGGATGGGAACGCAGGGAGGGGAAGGGGCTGTCCCCAGCCCTCCTGCATCTCTGGCCACACGGGAGGAGCTCCCAGCCTCCAACAGGGAGCCGCTGGCCCAGGGCCTTCGCGGCGGTGTCTGTAGCCAGAATCCAACAGGCTTGTTTAGTTGTGACTGTGATTATTTTTAGGCCTCCCTTCCACTTCTGCAGGTGAAATGGGATTTCAGCGACTGCAGTGAGAGAGCGCTTTCTTTTGAGAGAAATTAACTTGAGTGAAAATGAATCTGTTTAAGGAGAGCAGTGCAGGTGGCTCAGAGATGGCAGAAGTTACGAAGGTGGAGGCACAGGGCTCGGAAATGTGGCTCCCGGGTCCCCACACGGCTTCGTGCGGGGAGGGGGTGCCAGCCCCAGCTCAGGGCCCCGGCGCTGTCTGGGGTGACGCAGGGGCAGGGCCAGCGGTGCCCGCCTCACACTACTCTTCCACCCAGGTCTCTGTCCGCCCCAAGGATCCCAGGGCCCTGGGCCTCCCCTGAGCCAGCCCCTCCCGGCCCACAGGTGGTGAAGAACAACCTGAACCCCGTATGGGAGCCCTTCAAAGTCTCGCTGAGCTCCCTCTGCAGCTGCGAGGAGACAAGGCCTCTGAAGGTGGGGGACGGGACAGACCAAGGGGGCAATGAGTGGGTGGCCTGGATGTGGGCCGGGGATGGAGACACCCGGGCTCAGGGGTGGAAGGGTCCTGGGGCCCCCAAGGGGCAGTGCTGAGGGGGACTGGGCTCCCCAGTGCCTGGTCTGGGATTACGACTCTCGAGGAAAACACGACTTCATCGGAGAATTTACTACCACCTTTGCGGAGATGCAGAAGGTCTTCAGGGAGGGGCAGGTGAGTGGGAGGGGCCTCTGGGGAGGGGCAGGTGAGCGGGGGCACATCTGGGCTGCGCCTATGTTGGCCCCACCACAGAGGCTGTGAAACCCTGTCCCACTGTCCTGACGGGGTTGTGGGGAGCGGTGACAATGACTTGTTATAACCAGAGAAGGCTGGGATGGTGGACTCTGGTGCTGGTTCCCGAGGGGTCATAGCAGGGGTGGCCCCCATCAGGTTCAGCTGGAAATTTTCAGGCACCATCCAGGGCTGGGCCGGCCCTCATGGGGCTTGTGTCTGTGAAACCATCTAGGGGCGGAGCTGGGCACGGGGGTGGTGGGAGGTGGGGTCAAGGGGTGCCCTCCCCTGTGTCTGCCTGCCCAGCCCGCAGCAGCCAGATGACAGTGCAGTGGGGAGGCCACCCCGGGCCCTGCTTCCTGCCCCCCTGCCTAGGCCTCAGTGTCCTTGGGCTTAATGACAGGGCCATGCCGGGTGGGGGGTCAAACTCCCATCCCTCTTCATTTGTGTCTGACCCACGCTGCCCCTTCCGGCTGCCCTGCAGCAGCCCTGCCCTTCCCCACCAAAGGGGGATCGCCGTCGCTCCTGAGGACGGTCTTGGGTGGGGTCTCCCTGGTGGGTGTTCAGGGCTTCCACTCTGGGGGGGCCTCTGCTTGTTCCTGCCCCAGGCCCAGTGGGACTGTGTGAATCCCAAATACAAGCAGAAGAGACGCAGTTACAAGAACTCGGGGGCGGTCATCCTGGCTGACCTGAAGGTGAGAAGCGGCCATGCCCGAAGCCTCCGGCCCACAGGAGGGGCTTCCGCTGCCCCTCTGATTGCCCCTTGGATGGAGCCTCGACCAGAGGCCTGGGGAGGGGCAGGTTGGGGAGAGAGGACGCGGGAGAGGAGAGGAGGGAGAGGGACTGGGCTGCCTGGGGGAGGGAGGCCTGGATCCCAGCTGGCACTGGCCTCGGCGTCTTTGGTGGGGGTGGGTGCCAACACCGCTGGCCTCGGTGTCCCTGGCCGAGGTGGCCGCCGACACTGCTGGCCGGAAGTTCCACAGGGTTTACTCCTTCCTGGACTATATCATGGGCGGCTGCCAGATCCACTTCACCGTGAGTCCGTGGCCCTGCCCGTCCCCGCCCCCACCTGTCCCCCGCCCGTCCCC
>NW_016803268.1:466183-495987 GCF_001698545.2 Rhinopithecus bieti | reverse complement strand
AAAAAAAAAAAAAAAAAAAAAAAAAAAACAGACAAAACGTGGAGGAGGAGAAGCCGGAGTGAGCGTTTGGGTGAACCAGCCACAGGTTCTACGTGTCATCCAAGGAGCCCGGCACGACCCGTGTCACCCCCGTGTCACCCTCATGTCACCCACAGATACACGGCCCCCTGTGTCACCCCTGTGTCACCCCGTGTCACCCTTGTGTCATTTGCAGATGCACTGGTTCATGTTATTGTTGAACGAGCCCCAGAGTGGCTTTGGGAGAAGCCAGCACGTGGGAAACGTGGAGAGACCCAACCCAGGCTCGGTCCTGTCAGGCCCTGCCGGGGAGGGTGATAGAGGGGTTGGGTGGCTGGTAACAAGGATGGGCGGGGACCCCACAAGGCCAGGGTGATCCCGGTGGCGTGTCCTCCCGGGGATCCAGGGAGCCTAGGGGTTGGCAGGTTTTGAGGAGACCCCTCCTGGCCCTGTGTAGCAGGTGAGGTAGCTCCAGCAGCAGCCCCCGAGCCCCACCCACGCATGCAGCCCCTGACCCTGAGTCCTGGCCACTCTGGGTGCGGTTTCTCTACCTGTCAGGAGCGGGTTCGGGGAGCCCCGGCCCATCACAGCTCCCGGCTCCCGGCCCGCTGCAGGTGGCCATTGACTTCACCGCCTCCAATGGAGACCCGCGGAACAGCTGCTCCCTGCATTACATCAACCCTTACCAGCCCAATGAGTACCTGAAGGCACTGGTGTCCGTGGGCGAGATCTGCCAGGACTATGACAGGTGCGTGCGGCCAGCTTCCCCTCACCCCCTGGGCTCCAGGTCAGCTATGACAGGTGTGCCCCGCTGCCTTCCCCTCATCCCCCTGGGCTCCAGGTCAGGCCTGGGGGCCCCATGAGGTGGGCACTGTGACTTTGTCAGACTGCGAGGGGCCGGGTGCGGTGGCTCACGCCTGTAATCCCAGCACTTTGGGTGGCGGAGGCGGGTCAGTCACCTTAGGTCAGGAGTTTGAGACCAGCCTGGCCAACATGGTGAAACCCTGTCTCTACTGAAAATACAAAAATGAGCTGGGCATGGTGGCAGGCACCTGTAATCCCAGCTACTCAGGAGGCTGAGGCAGGAGAATCGCTGGAACCCGGGAGGCGGAGGTTGCAGTGAGCTGAGATCATGCCTTTACACTCCAGCTTGGGTGACAGAGCGAAACTCCGTCACAAAAAAAAAAAAAGAAAGAAAAAGAAGATTCTGTGAGGAAGGGTTGAGCAGCCCTACTGGAGGCTGCCACACAGACTGCACGTGGTCCTGGGAGGACGTCTGTGTCCTGCTTTGCCAGAGGAGCAAACTGAGGTCACAGAGGCATGGGGCTCACCCGTGGATACTCTACCAGGGAGGGCCTGGCACAAAACTCTGTGCTCTGAGCTTCTCACCACAACACAGACCCCTGGCCTGAGGCTTGAGAGGATGCCCTGAGCTCCCTGCCCCACAGACCCCTCTGTCTGGTTTGATGAGGGCCATAGTGGGTGCCTTGGCCCCACAGGACCCCTCCCGGGGTCTGGGAGCCCCCTGAGGAGGCGTCTGCAGGGAGACAGCGTGTGCACAGGCAAGGAGTTGGGAGGCAGCCTCACCGGCGGCAGGACCGTGCCCGCCCTGCACACTGGCCTGTGCCTCTGCCGCCCCGGGCCTCAGTTCCCCGCCTGTGGCAGGTGCTTGCTGCCGTGGTCCCAGGCCTGGGCCCGTGTGGCCCTGGTCTCCTCTGGCAGGTGCTTGCTGCCGTGGTCCCAGGCCTGGGCCCGTGTGGCCCTGGTCTCCTCTGGCAGGTGCTTGCTGCCGTGGTCCCAGGCCTGGGCCCGTGTGGCCCTGGTCTCCTCTGGCAGGTGCTTGCTGCCGTGGTCCCAGGCCTGGGCCCGTGTGGCCCTGGTCTCCTCTGGCAGGTGCTTGCTGCCGTGGTCCCAGGCCTGGGCCCGTGTGGCCCTGGTCTCCTCTGGCAGGTGCTTGCTGCCGTGGTCCCAGGCCTGGGCCCGTGTGGCCCTGGTCTCCTCTGGCAGGTGCTTGCTGCCGTGGTCCCAGGCCTGGGCCCGTGTGGCCCTGGTCTCCTCTGGCAGGTGCTTGCTGCCGTGGTCCCAGGCCTGGGCCCGTGTGGCCCTGGTCTCCTCTGGCAGGTGCTTGCTGCCGTGGTCCCAGGCCTGGGCCCGTGTGGCCCTGGTCTCCTCTGGCAGGTGCTTGCTGCCGTGGTCCCAGGCCTGGGCCCGTGTGGCCCTGGTCTCCTCTGGCAGGTGCTTGCTGCCGTGGTCCCAGGCCTGGGCCCGTGTGGCCCTGGTCTCCTCTGGCAGGTGCTTGCTGCCGTGGTCCCAGGCCTGGGCCCGTGTGGCCCTGGTCTCCTCTGGCAGGTGCTTGCTGCCGTGGTCCCAGGCCTGGGCCCGTGTGGCCCTGGTCTCCTCTGGCAGGTGCTTGCTGCCGTGGTCCCAGGCCTGGGCCCGTGTGGCCCTGGTCTCCTCTGGCAGGTGCTTGCTGCCGTGGTCCCAGGCCTGGGCCCGCCCTTGTCTTTTGGGTGCTAGTCGTGTTTCCTCAGAAGCGGCCCCTGCTGCAGCCAGGAGAGGTCAGGGCCCCCCGTGACCGCCTGCCTCTCTTACAGCGACAAGAGGTTTTCCGCTTTGGGGTTTGGAGCCCGGATCCCGCCCAAGTATGAGGTAGGAGAACCCAGAGCCCGGGACCTCCGAGTTGTGCCCTTCCCATGCCCTCCCAGGCAGAGGGCGGCCTGGCCCGGGGAGCCCTGGCTGCCTGCTGGGAACTGGCAACTGTAGGATGGGATTGGGGCGCGAAGCGGGAACTCCAGGCTTCCAGCCAGAGAGGCTGGCCTTTAACCTCCTAGGACTTGTTAGCTTGAGGGGTGTCTGGAGGCCAGCTCCGTGTTCTTTCAGGAGACAGGGAAGGACATTAGTCTGGAATCCTCTAATGCACATAACAATTCAACTGGCTTCGGCCAGGCACAGTGGCTCACACCTGTAATCCCAGCACTTTGGGAGGCCAAGACGGGCAGATCACCTGAGGTCAGGAGTTCCAGACCAGCCTGGCCAACATGGTGAAACCCCGTCTCTACTAAAAATACAAAAATGAGCTGGGCGTAGTGGCGCACGCTTATAATCCCAGCTACTTGGGAGGCTGAGGCAAGAGAATTGCTTGAGCCCAGGAGGCAGAGGTTGCTGTGAGCCGAGATTGCGCCATTGCACTCCAGCCTGGCCTATAGAGCGAGACTCTGCTCAAAAAACAAAAGAAAGAAACAAAACAAAAAAATTCAACTGGCTTCAACAGAAACCATGGTGTGTGGGGATTGATTGGCTAATGTAAGCATCAGGCACTGCTGAAGCCAGGGGTCTGCCTCCCCTCTGTCTCATGACTTTGCAGAACATGGCCACCCACGGGTTCGGCTTCCCCTAGAAAGTCGAAGCCTACCTCTCTCAGTAGGGGGGGGGACATGGGGGCTGGGGGGGAGCAGCTGACGGAGAGATGTGGGGCCAGTGGGGGGGGGTTGCAATGAGCAGCTGACCGAACCCTGTTGCTCCCACCCAGGTGTCCCATGACTTTGCCATCAATTTCAACCCTGAGGATGATGAGTGTGAAGGTAGGAGCTCGAGGCAGGCCTGGGGAGGGGGTGCAAGGGGGCTGGGCTCACCCCCTGCCCCCCACAGGCATCCAGGGCGTGGTGGAGGCCTACCAGAACTGTCTGCCCAGGGTCCAGCTCTACGGCCCCACCAACGTGGCGCCCATCATCTCCAAGGTGGCACGCGTGGCGGCGGCCGAGGAACGCACTGGGGAAGCCTCTGTAGGTGCCCGGGGGGCGTGGTGCATGCGTGGTGTGGGGTCGGCTATGTGTGCACCAACGCCTGGACATTAGGCAGGCAGCCAGGCAGAGGGAACAGCCAGCACAGAGGCCCCAAGGCAGAACAACTCAGGAGGGTGGGGGCCCAGCTGGTTGACTACGTCTGCATCAAAGCTGCAGGTGTCTCGGGCACAGGGCCGTCCATCGCCTCACAGGGTCACGGCTCCAGCTCCAGCAAGGCTGCCCCCTCCTCTTCCTCTGGGCACCGCAGGGCCGCACACGTCTACTGTTTGGCTGTACGTGCATTGTCATTTTGTTTACGTGTGTCTTTACTTTGCATGAATGATACGGTGCCGAGAACTGCGCTGGGCTCTACTCTGCCACCGTGTTCTGTGGCCCTGTATGTGTTGCTGGGGCCACAACCAGCCTGTTGCTTTTTTTTTCTTCTTCTTCTTTTTTTTGGAGACAGAGTGTCGCTCTGTCACCCAGGCTGGAGTGCAATGGTGCGATCTCGGTTCACTGCAACCTCCGCCTCCTGGGTTTAAACGATTCTCCTGCCTCAGCCTCCCGAGTAGCTGGGATTACAGCTGCCCGCCATCACGCCCGGCTAATTTTTGTATTTTTAGTAGAGACGGAGTTTCACCGTGTTGCCCAGACTGGTCTCAAACTTCTGACCCCCGAGTGATCCACCCGCCTCGGCCTCCCAAAGTGCTGGGATTACAGGCGTGAGCCACCGCACCCGGCCTGAAATAATTTTAAACTCACCAAAAAGTTACAAGAGTGCTGAGGTCCTGCGGCCCGCGAGACCACCAGCTGCTCACATGTTGCACCTTCTGCTTCGTGTCTGTGTAGTTCCTGTATGTTTTCTTTTTCAATTTTTCAATTTTTTTTTTCTTTTCTTTTTTTTTGACGGAGTCTTGCTGTGTCGCCCAGGCTGGAGTGCGGTGGTGCGATCTCGGCTCACTGCAAGCTCCACCTCCCAGATTCACACCATTCTCCTGCCTCAGCCTCCCGAGCCCGGCTAATTTTGTTTTTGTATTGTTAGTAGAGACGGGGTTTCACCGTGTTAGCCAGGATGGTCTTGATCTCCTGACCTTGTGATCCGCCCGCCTCGGCCTCCCAAAGTTCTGGGATTACAGGCTTGAGCCACTGCGCCTGGCCTACCTCTTAATATTTCAATGTATATTTCCTAAGAGCAAAGATATTCTTTTATATAACCATAGCACAAATACAGATTTCAGGAAATTGAATTTAGATACAATACTTTTATCTAATACGTAGACTATATTCCAATTTCATTAATTGGCACAATCGTAACTTTCAAAGCAGTATTATTCCTGGCACGGGACCCAGCCTGGAGTCGGGATTTGTTCAGCTGTCACGTTCCTGTGTTGTCTGGAAGCAAGTCTGAGACGGTTTCATCTGTAAATATCAGTATCAGCAGCTAATAAAGATAAGCTCTCTTTTTAAGCTGCCACGACACCTGACTGTGCCTAAACCGCCACTCCTGGCGTTGCACATCCGTCTGGTGTTTGTGTTTCCATGACATGGTTTTCTGTGGTTAGAACTGGGTTGAAACCAGGACTCAAACGTGATCGGCTGAGCCCTCGGTCCCTCTCCTGGACACAAAGCCCCGGCCCTCGCAGGGCCCCTCAGTGTGTTTTGGGGCCTGGTGCTCACACAGTTGGCAGCGGGGGTTGGGACATCATCTGGGGTTGGGAGGGGGTGGGGGACTTTCTGAGGATGGGCTGTTTATCTGAAGGCTGAGAGCCAGGCTGGGCACAGCCAGGGGTGCTTGTAGGCCTGGACTGGAGACCGCCTTGCAAACAGGTAATTCTTCCCACAGGTGTGGGGCTCAGAGGGGAGATGGGGAGGGCACAAAAGGAGAGCCTCGCGGAGAAAGTGACTCTGAGCAGGGTCCTGGGGCCCCTGTTCGTTTCCAGGACACATCTGCCCTCAGTGGGACGGGCTCAGTCAAGGCCAGCCTTAGGGAGGCTGCTGTGGGCTCCCACTCTGCTGGGGACAGGGCCGTTCCAGCCCCCCGGGGCAGCTGCTCAGGCCAGCCTTCCTTCTCTTTATGTTTCCCACTGTCCACAGTTTGGGCAAGATTATTGAGTGGGTTTTTTTTTTTTAAACAATGGAAATGAATTTTATTTTAAGTTCCATTTTTTTTCTTTTTCTTTTTCTTTTTTTTGAGACAGTCTCACTCTGTTGCCAGGCTGGGGTGCAGTGGTGCAGTCTCAGCTCACTGCAACCTCCGCCTCCCAGGTTCGAGCAATTCTCCTGCCTCAGCCTCCCAAGTAGCTGGGATTACAGGCGCTCACTACCACGCCTGGTTAATTTTTGTAATTTTAGTAGAGATGGGGATTTCGCCATGTTGGCCAGGCTGGTCTCAAACTCCTGACCTCAGGTGATCCACTCAACTCAGCCTCCCAAAGTGCTGGGATTACAGGCGTGAGCCACCGCGCCCGGCCTCTACTCTGTCTCGTGCAGCACAGTGGACACCCTGGAGAGACTGGAGCAGGTGTATGGGCTCCAGGTCTGGCTCCTGGGATCGCAGGTTTCTCCTCTGGCCTCAGACCTCCCATCCGGGCACTGTGACCTCATCAGTAAAACGTGGACTTCGTAGACCCGCTCCAGGGCCCTCCTGGAGATTTCCTGAGCTGGGGCACAGAAGGCCCAGAACCGAGTGCCCACCACGGAGGGGCTTCTGACCCACTGTTGTTCGTGATGTTTGTGACGCAGGCACCGCGCTCCGAAGGCGGTTCTAGGAAACTGACGCATGGAGGCGCTCTGGGCTGTCTGGGGGCCCGTGGGTTGCGGGGCGCGCGTGGGTCACGGCAGGTGTGGTGCTGCTGACGCCTTCCCTGTGCCCCCAGCAATACTACATCCTGCTGATCCTGACGGACGGTGTGGTGACCGACATGGCCGACACGCGGGAGGCCATTGTGCGTGCCTCACGCCTGCCCATGTCCATCATCATCGTGGGCGTGGGCAATGCTGACTTCACCGACATGCAGGTCCTGGACGGCGACGACGGCGTCCTGCGCTCCCCACGGGGTGAGCCCGCGCTCCGGGACATCGTACAGTTTGTGCCCTTCCGGGAGCTCAAAAATGTGAGTGTCCTGGAGGGGCTCAGTCAAGGCCGACTCCCGGGGGTCCCTGTTCATGCCACTGCCCAAGACCCCCCAGGCCAGGCTCAGGCCAGTGGACGTGGCAGGTCCCATCTTGGGTCTCGGGGGTCCCGGGCTGTTCCCTCCGAAATCGACAGCAGTATCTGAAGCCGGGACTTTGAGCACCTGAACCACCCCCCGGCCCCTATTATGAAACGTCAAATCTACACAAAAGCAGAGAGAACAGCACGGGGGGCTCCTGGGGTCCCCACGCAGTTTCCCCCATCGCTGCCAACCTCTGCGACCCAGTGAGACGCACAGCACACACGCGAGGTTCTGCCTGGTGAGACACGCACAGCACACACGCGAGGTTCTGCTCAGTGAGACACACACAGCACACACATGAGGTTCTCTCCGGTGAGACATGTATGTCACACACACAAGGTTCTCCCTGGTGAGACCGCCAGCACACACGCGGGTTCTCTACAGTGAACACACACAGCACGCAGCGAGGTTCTGCCAGGTGAGACCACGCACAGCACAATCACGCGAGGTTCTGCCCAGTTGAGACACGCACGCACACACGCGAGGTTTTCTCGCCCGTGAGACACGCACGCAAGCACGCGAGGTTTCTTGCCCGGTGAGACACGCACAGCACACACGCGGGTTCTGCCCGGTGAACACGCACAGCCCACACGCGAGTTCTGGCCCGGTGAGACACGCACAGCACACACGCGAGGTTCTTGCCCTGGTGAGACCGCCAGCCACACGCGAGGTTCTGGCCCGTGAGAAACGCACAGCACAACAAGCGAGGTTCTGCCCCGGTGAGACACGCACAGCACACACGCGAAGTTCTGCCACACAGCGTGAGACACGCACCAGCACAATTCGGCCCGAAGCGCGAGGTTCTGCCGGGTGAGACACGCACCAGCAAACGGCGCGAGCTGCTGCCCGTGGAGAACGCACAGCACAACACGGAGGTCTGCCCGTGAGGACACGCACGCACCACGCGAGGTTCTAGCCGGTGAGACATCCGCACAGCACACACGCGAGGTGTCTGCCCGGTGAGACACGCAACAGCACACACCGCGAGGTTTCTGCCCGGTGAGACAGCACCAGCACAGCCGCGAGGTTTCGCTGCCCGGTGAGACACGCACAGCCCACCGCGAGGTTCTGCCCGGTGAGATCATGCGCACAGCACAACGCAGGATTCTGCCCGGTGAACCGCACAGCACACACGCGGAGGTTCTGCCGGTGAGACACGCACAGCACACACCGAGGTTCCTCCTGGTGAGACACGCACAGACACACGCAGAGGTTCTGCCCGGTGGAACGCAAGCACACACGCGAGGTTCTGCCCGGTGGAGACACGCAACAGCACACAGCGCGAGGTTCTCGCCCGGTGAGACCACGCCACATGCACACAGCGCGAGGGTTCTGCCGGTGAGACATGCAAAGGAACACACGCGAGGTTCTGCCGGTGAGACATGCCAGCACACACGCGAGGTTCTGCCGGGAGACACGCAGCAGCAGCACACGCGCACGGGTTCTCCCGTGAGACATGTTGTCACTACACGCAGGTTCTACCAGCAAGACACACACAGGCACACGCGAGGTTCTGCCCGGTGAGACACACACAGCACACCACTGGGTTCTGCCAGTGAGACACGCACAGCACACACGCGAGGCTTCTCCGCTGGTGAAGACACAACAGCACACCGTGAAGGTTCTGCCCGGAGCACGTATGGTCACAGACACGTGGGGCCTACAGCAAGACGTGACACAACAGCAGAACGTGAAGTTCTACACAGCAAGACATCAGACATGCGTGAAGACAGACACATGACATTCTACGGCAGTGAAAAAACATGCATGTTACAGACACATGAAGCTCTGCAGTGAGACACGTCTTACAGACACTCTCGGGCTTTGCTGGGGAAGTGTGGGTGGGGCCTGGACTGGAGGTGGCCTTGCCTGCCACGTCAGCACTTTTCGTGTCCATGCTTGGGGGGCTGGAATGACCCACGTGCAGCCTCGTGTGGCCAGCATCCTCAGCAAGGCTGGCCTGGCCCCAGGTGAGCCTCTGGTGGGGGTTGGTAGTCACCACTGATTCTGGAGGATGTAACCCAGGTGCAGGGACGGACGATCTCCATCTCGAAGGTCCCAGATGTAACTGAGCTGTCCTGCCCTCCAGGCATCCCCTACAGCGCTGGCCAAGTGTGTGCTGGCCGAGGTCCCGAAGCAGGTGGTGGAGTACTACAGCCACAGAGGCCTGCCCCCGAGAGGCCTGGGCGTCCCTGCCAGAGAGGCCAGCCCAGGCTGCACCCCGTGAAGACGTGGAGGGCGTGGGGAGGGGCAGTGAGCAGTGGGTCTGTAGAGCCTCAGTCTCCAGCACCCTTGGGGTCTCTTAAGCTCCCTCCGACCTCCTAGAAGCCTCCAGTCCCCACCAGGCCCCACTCCCAGTCCTCCTGGGATCCTGCTGGCTTGGGCCCGGGTCTGGGGCCCCCGAGGCCGAAGGGTGATAAAATACAGGCCTCCATGCCTGGCCCTGCCTGAGCCAGGTGGCTGGAGGGAGAGCGTGAAGGACTTGGAGGGGCCTGGGAGCTCATCCAGGGAAGACCCTGCCCCGACAAGAAGGGGCACAGACTGGGGGCTCTGCTTTGCATCTAGTCTTTGTGGGAGAGGGCCAGCAAGGCAGCACCCCAGCCCCCGAGAAAGCCCGGGTGCCCAGACACCCTGTCCCCACAGTTAGCCTCCTTCTGTCCCTGCTTGTGCCCCCAACCCCACCCACCTTGTGTTTTTTGCCGTCCAGCCTCTGCACCCAGGTCCATGGGGTCTGCAGGGTCTGCCTGGCCTGTGGGTTCTGCCAGGGGGGCGTCAGGAGCAATAAAGTGTCACCCTACCCTTGTAGTTCTCTTGTGCCTTCAGTCCCTCCCCCAACCCCCCAGAGGGCTGGGCCCGGCCCCCGGAGTGCCCACATCTGAGGCAAGGGCTCTCCCAGACCCAGTGCACCAGGACCCTCCCTGGACTGAATGGACCCATTCAGTCCAGGGAGGGATGCAGGGAGCGGGGAACCACACCATGGCTGCCTCCACCCCTGAAGGAGTTCCGTTGGGCTTCCTGGGACTCCCCAGGCCTGAAACCCACTCGGTGAGGACTGTGGACATGAGGCAGGGGTGCCAGGAGCCTCCCACATGACCTGCACCTCAGGGACCTGGGCTGGGGGCACTGAGTGAGGCCTCCGTGAGATGCTTATGGAGCCAGGACATCTCCCACCTGCTGGAACCTCCTCGCTCTGAATTTGAGTTTTCCCCTGAATTATCCTGTCAGAGAAAAACAAATTGTCCCAATCCTGAATCCAGGCCCACCCATCCCCCTGTGTATCCATCCACCCACCCATCTGTCCACCCATCCGTCCACCGTCCATCCCTCCATCCATCCCTCCATCCTCTCTGGGGCCTATTTTTAGCTCTTGGTTCAGCATGGATATCACCATGGTAACCTGGCCAGTCTGTGAATTTCAGAAGGATCAACGTTGGTCTCTTTGGGGATGGAGAGGACCAGAGATCACGCCTCCATCCACATCTGAAGGCTTCGGGCCCTGAGTGGGTCGGGGGGGGCTCGGGCTGGGCAGAGGGTGAGTGTTGGTGCCCTGTGCCACCTGCGTGTGGTTTTTGTGCCGGAAAGTGTCAGTTTCTGGGCTGAGTGAAAGCTGAGGGGTGTTGGTCAGTTGAGATCCTAGCAGGAAGCAGATGGTGCCAAGGAGTTACCTCAGAACAGGGTTGGGGCAGCCCCAGTGGGGCCCCAGGGAGCTGCCCTTGGACAGGGATGGGCGGGTCACTTGGTGAGCTGGTGCCCTGAAGAGAGCGTCCCTTCCCAGAGCCGTTGCCTTACGGGGATGTGGCCACTCCCAGACCCCTATGGAGCAGGCAGGGAGCGGCCGTGAGCACCCCAGCCCCCTCCTCTCACCCTCTCTTCTCCTGCTGTCCTCCCATGGCGGAAGGCGGCAGCCCCGGGGTCAGGCCAGTGGGCAGGCTGGGCCACCCTGGTCTCCGTGCTGCTGGGTGTCTGGGGTGTGTGTGAGACTATCAAGGGGCAGCAGGGACAGGATGGCATCTGCCAGCTCAGCTCTGAGGATGTGACTTCCACCGGCAACCCCAGCCTGAGAAAGCAGTCAGCGTTGCTCAGAGACACATGTAATAACCAAATAATATGACTTCTCCGCTTAACCCCATCAGGGTGAACACAGGACCCAGGACTGGCCGGTCAGGGGCTGCTGTCTCCTGGCCATAGTGTTTGCTCCAGGGATGGACGTGCCCCAAGCTGGCCCATGACACTCAGTCCTGGGACCCCTTGCTTGCTTCTTGGCTTGAGGAGCTGTGGACAGTGACTGTTCAGCGGGGTCACGTGGGCAGGGCCTGCCTGGGAAGGACACTACCCGGAGAGCTGGTGGCAGGCACGTGCTCAGGCCTGCTCCTGAGCCGAAAGTTCCCATCGAGGAGCTGTGAGCTCCTTTCTAATTAGCTCTGGCAGGTTTCTGTCACTCACCACCCAAGGATCCTGCCCCAAAAGGATGACAGATACTCCTTTTTCACAGACAAGAAAATCGGGCCTCAGCACAGCCAGGTGCCCTGCCCAAGGTCACACAGCCAGTCAGGAGCAGAGGCGCCAGCTTTGTGCAGCTGGTGTGCAGACACACCCAGAGCAGCATATATACACCTGTGCGCACACACGCACCCATGCATCACACACACGCCCATGCGTCCACGCACGCACACCATGCATCACACACACCATGCATCCACGCACACATACCCATGCATCCATGCACGCACACCATGCATCACACACGCACCCATGCATCTACGCACGCACCATGCATCCACGCACGCACCATGCATCACACACGTGCACACATGCACCCATGCATCACACATGCACCCATGCATCACACACATGCGCACGCACCCATGCATCACACACACGCGCACGCACCCATGCATCCACACACATACACATGCATCACATACGCATCCATGCATCACACATGTCCACACACGCACCCATGCATCACACATGCACCCATACATCCATGCACGCACACCGTGCATCCACGCACACATACCCATGCATCCACACACGCACCATGCATCACACAAGTGCACACACGCACCCATGCATCACACATGCACCCATGCATCACACGCACGCACCATGCATCACACACGTGCACACACGCACCCATGCATCACACACGCACCCATGCATCACACATGCGCACCATGCATCACACACGCGCACACACGCACCCATGCATCACACACGCGCACCATGCATCACACATGCACCCATGCATCACACATGCACGCACGCACTGATGCATCACACACGCGCACCCATGCATCCACGCACGCGCACACACATGCATCACATACGCACTCATGCATCACACATGTGTACACACACACCCATGCATCACACACGCACACCATGCATCCACGCACACATACCCATGCATCCACGCACGCACACCATGCATCACACACGCACCCATGCATCCACGCATGCACCATGCATCACACAAGTGCACACACGCACCCATGCATCACACACGTGCACCATGCATCACAAACGTGCACATACACACCCATGCATCACACACGTACCCATGCATCACACACGTGCAGCACACACGCACCCATGCATCACACACACACCCATGCATCACACACACCCGCACACGCACCCATGCATCACACAACGCACCCATGCATCCACGCATGCACACACATGCATTACATACGCACCCATGCATCACACGCACACACGCACCCATGCATCATGCATGCACACCATGCATCACACACGCACCCATGCATCACACACGCGCACCATGCGTCCATGCACACACACAGGCACCCATGCATCCACGCATGCACATGCACGCCCGTGCGTCCACGCACACACACGCGCACACATGCCTAAAACATCCACATGCACATGTGCTTAGGCGGGACCTGCAGGCCCCAGGCTGAGTCCTAGGAACAGAGACCCTTGCTCTGCAGTTCCTGTAGGTCCACCTCTTACGGCATCTTCCTCCCTGGGGTGTGACATCCAGCTCTGAAACCCAGAGGGGCCCCCAGGACAGGGCAGTCAGGGGTTCTGCTGGCCGGTGTGGAGACCCCCAGATGAGACCAATGGGTTCCCTGAGTCTTCAGCCCCTCCTGACCTCGAGTTAGAGCCTGACCCTTGCTGAGAATAGCCTGGGTATGACCTGCCTGGATGTGGACTTATTTCCCAAATAAGAACCAGAAAAGGTGTTGCTGACAGGACGCCACAGCGAGGCCACCACGGGACCCAGTCCAGGGACTGCCTGCAGCCATGGTGGAAGGGCTCCTCCTCGGGGGTGGATTTGAGATTTGGAAGCAGCCTGGAGCTGCCTGCCTCAGCCAAGCTGGACGCCAGCTCCCACTGTGTGACCCCCAGTCTCAGTGAGTCAGAACCTCGGTCCTTGCCTGTCACATGGATATAGCAGCTTTCAAACATGGCTCTAGAATCCTCAGCCCCTTCCACTGGACCTAGGAAGACTTGGGTCCAACGTGGCTTATTTTTGTTTTTGAAACGAAGTCTGGCTCTGTTGCCCAGGCTGGAGTGCAGTGGTGGGATCTCAGCTCACTGCAACCTCCGCCTCCTGGGTTCAAGTGATTCTCCTGCCTCAGCCTCCCAAGTAATTGGGATTACAGGCGCCCACCACCACACCTAGCTAATTTTTGTATTTTTAGTAGAGACAGGGTTTCACTGTGTTGGCCAGGCAGGTCCTGACCTCAAGCAATCCACTCTCCTCGGCCTCCCAAAGTGCTGGGATTACAAGCGTGAGCCCCTGCACCTGGCCCCAACGTGGATTCTGACGCTCTGTGGTAAGGATGCTGGGCGCTGCTCCCATGCTCAGGAGATGCGACTCCCGGGGACCTCACTGTCCTGCCGGCAAGTCTAAGCACCCCCTACCCCAGCTGAGCTCCCGGCTGGCAGCCAGTGCCAGGGGCCACCGTGTGAGTGCACCACCTCCAGCAGCTCCTGCCTTCTGGGAGCTGCAGCCCTTCCTGCACCCTCATGAGAGGCCTGAGCTAAAGCCTGAGCCACACAGCAAGTTCTCGTGTGGATTCCTGACCCAGGTCATGGCCCGGGCTAACCCCTGGTTGCTGTTTGAAGCCACTCAGTTTGGGGGTGCTGAGGCGTAGAGGAGGAGGTAACAGACACATCTTCTTTCCCACGGATCCTGTAAGGACTGAAGGAGGGATGCAGAGCCCGGCTTGACAAACAGGTGTCAGTTTCACAAGCAGAGTCGACGTCTCCTCATTCTCAGGGACTGCCAGTCACAGCTGCATCCTTTTATGCTGAACACCCCCACCCTGTCCTGCTGGACACCAGCTGCCCGGGCCTCACAGGCTGAGGACTCAGGGCCAATCCCTGCCCACCCATTTGCGGAGTGGGACGGGGGCTCTGACTGGGGGGTGGGGGGGGGCAGCTGGAGGGAGTGGGAAGAGCAGCAGCTCGGCATCCAGGCTGTTCTTTCTCCCACTGCCGAGGCGAGCACAGGCAGGAAGTTGTGACTAAGTGCTTGTAATTGGTGCGGGGGCTGTGGCAGGGCTGTCAGACAGGAGCACCGCCAGCCCCTGGCACAGCAGGGCTGTGGGCGAAAGTTGTCTTCCTTGCCACCTCACGCCTCACCTGTCCCTGCACTGGGGCCCCACCCCCATCGGAGACCACCCAGGACCCCTGTCTAGCAGGTGCCTCCCTGCTCCCACCCCACCAAGACCCACCACAGCCCAGGAGTACGAGTATTCCCGTACTCACTGAGCTAAGTTCCCACAACAACCCCGCCTGGCTGACTGTTGTGAGCGCATCTCACTGAAGGGACAGCCGACCTCAGGGAAACCCTAGGTGCACTGCTGGGGAAGCAGGGCAGGGTGGCAAGCTGGGCCTGGTCCCTGGGTTCCCAGGACTCAGCCTGGAGCCCCCAGGTCCTGGCTGAGCACATGTATGTGTGTTTGTTAGACATGTGTGTATGTGTGTGTGCATAGGCATGTGTGTGTGCATGGATGCATGGGTGCATACATGTGCACAGTTGTACATGTGTTGCTCTGTGTGTGCATAGGTGTGTGCATGTGCGTGTGCATGCATGTGCATGGATGTGTGGTGCATACGTGTGCACAGGTGTAGATGTGCTGCTCTGTGCATGTGGGAGAGGCTGGAGTGGGGGTCTTGGTCCTCACTGCTTTACTGAAACCTCTTTAGGAGCCCCAGCTGCACTGGGACTTGGCCACACTGCCAGCCCTCCCCATCCCAGGCAGTCAGCATCCAGACCCCACACGGAGCATGTGACGTGCAAGGTCTGGGTGCTCCCTTACTCCATGGGGACAGTACGTTACCATCCCACTGTGCAGGGAAGCCCTGGGGGCTGGAGGCCAGGGCTGGAAGGAACTGTTCTCTCATCCCGTGGGTGAAAGCCAGGGCCTCAGGTTGGGCACACAGGGCCTTCCTCGGGCAGCCACAGCCCAAAAAGTTTCCATTTCACAGCCACAGGTGGAACCCCATGCCCGCTGGGACCCCCGATTCTGGGCACACACCCAGTTCACGTCCTTCCTGCAGACACACAGATACACATCCGTGTCCACACGAAAGTCCAGACAGACTTATGGGCCAACAGACACACAGGAGCGGGTCGGGTGGGGAGCAGTGGCTGCAGGTGGCCCGGGTGAGGACATTACGGCCATAGAGTCAGGCGTCGGTGGCCAGGTTGGTGGGGACATGTTGCCAGGGAGACTGCGAAGGCTCTGTGGAGTTCCTGGGTGCTGACTGGTGCCTGACATTGACCACGGCAGACGTACTCCCTTATCTAGAAGGGCCCTTCTGTTATAAGGCTGGAGAGGCAGCCCTTGGGCTCCTGTTGGCTGCACAGATGCCTATGAGGGGGTTCGAGTGGTGGGGTTCACTCCCCGGTGTCTGGGGGGACTGAGGCCTGCTGGGGCGGTGTGGATGGTGGAGTAGTGTGAGCCGTCCTGCCCAGGCCCCACCCCAGCCGCCGCACCTCACCCAACTTGAGCAATGTCAGCAGTTGGACGTCAGTGTGCTGGGATCGGAAGTTACGTGCATCCTCCCAGGGCTCCTGGGCGCGCATGTTCTCTGGCAAGCAGGTGCGGGTGAGGGCCTGGACCACGTCCCTGTCTGCTGCATCCTTTGCCGTGGGTCGGTTCCTGCTGGGCGGCACAGGCGGGGAGTGCAGCCGGAGGGCTCTGTGTGGGGTCTGTTATCCACACCCGCCCTACCAGAGGCCCAGGCAGGTTCTAACAGGTGGACCCCAGCTCCGCCATCGCCACCGTTAAATACAAGCAGAGGCCCACATTCAGGTGCCCTCCCAGGACCAGCCTCAGGCCCTCGTCAGCCTTGCCTGCTGCCTTGGCCAGGGCAGACCTCACCTCAGCAGGAGAGACGGTGCTCTGGGCGAGTGCCTACTAGGCCCCAGGGCTGTGGGATTCCGCTGCTAGTACCACCCACGGCCCCTGTAGGCTGCTCTTCAGTGGCAAACGGGAGTGGCTGGGATGTATGGGCTTCCTGTGGGAAGGGCCCTTGGGAGTGCCTGTCTCCCTCCCAGAAACCTCAAAGCTGCGGTGGGACGGCTGTTGTACTTTCTACCACAGTCCTCACCTCCCAGGCAGAAACCTCCATTCCGTCTTCATGTAGCAGCTGCCCGGCCTGGGCTGGCGTGAGGGGTCCTGCAGCTCTGGAGTCCCAGGCAGCCCCTATCATCAGTCCCCATCCTGTTTTGCCTTCCCCTTCCCCTGCCTCCAGGGAGGAGAGCACAACAGCCCAGGCGCCTGAGGTCGGGTCCCCACACTCACCACCAGGTCACCTCCACCAGCTGTGCCAAGAAAGCTCCTCTCTGGAAGCGTCTGTGCCACAAAGCCCTGGAGCAAGTGGTGGCCAAGGCAGGAGCAGGGCCAGAGTGGGGAGGGATGGGATTGGACTAACCTGGGTCAGAAGGCTCGGTGGGGGGTGCGGGGGGAGGATCTGTGATGCCTCCGGGGCCGATCCCCTAGCCCTAGGTGTCAACTCTGCTCCAGGAGGGGCAGAAAGCAGACCCACCTGCCAGGATGAGGTAAGAATTATTTATTTATTTATTTATTTATTTATTTATTTATTTATTTATTTAGAGACAGAGTCCCAGTCTGTCACACAGGCTGCAGTGCAGTGGTGTGATCTTGGCTCACATCAACCTCCACCTCCTGGGCTTAAACGATTCTCTTGCCTCAGCCAAAGTAGCTGGGATTGGCCAGACACTGTGGCTCACGCCTGTAATCCCAGCACTTTGGGAGGCCGAGGCGGGCGGATCACCTGAGATCAGGAGTTTGAGACCAGCCTGGCCAACATGGTGAAACCTTGTCTCCAAAAAAAAAAAAAGCCGGGCGCGGTGGCTCACGCCTGTAATCCCAGCACTTTGGGAGGCTGAGGCGGGTGGATCACGAGGTCAGTGGATCGAGACCATCCTGGCTAACACGGTGAAACCTCGTCTCTACTAACAATACAAAAAATTAGCCAGGCGTGGTGGCGGGCGCCTGTAGTCCCAGCTACTCAGGAGGCTGAGGCAGGAGAATGATGTAAACCCGGGAGGCAGAGCTTGCAATGAGCCGAGATGGCGTCACTGCACTCCAGTCTGGGCGACAGAGCGAGACTCCTTCTCAAAAAAAAAAAATTATTGTGCCTCAGTTTACTCATTAACACAATGTGACCCCTCCTAGGACAATTAAGCAGAGCAACCCAGAGCCCGGGACACCCAGAGCCAGGCCAAAGTGCAGGTGTTATGTTAGCAACGCTTGAGTGTCTTTGATTTCTAAAAGATAACACTGGTTTCCTGTTAGAAAAATGGTGCTGACTCAGGGTGGCGTGGGCATCAGAGGTGGGTCCACCTCCTCTGTGTCCTCAGGACAGACGCAGGTTTGCCTCTGCCATCCTAGAACCATGATTTTTATATAATTTTTAAATGTATGTGCTCCAAGTGGTGAATCCAGTAAGAGCCTCACGTGGGGCACAGCGACGTGAAGCTTGGAGCACAGGGCACACGGGTCTTCTCTGTCCGTCCCTCACTAACACCCGGGTCGTGCCTTGTGTGTGTTCCCAGCCATGCCTTGTTAGGCGACACTGCAGACACGAAGCTCCTTATTCCGCACAGTGCTGCCTGCAGTCAACATCCTGAAGACTTGCTCGTCAGGGTACAGGGAGCTACCTCGTTGTTGTTTTCTGGCTGGGGGGATGGAGTCTCGCTCTGTCGCCCAGGCTGGAGTGCTGTGGTGCGATCTCAGCTCACTGCAAGCTCCGCCTTCTGGGTTCACGCCATTCTCCTGCCTCAGCCTCCCGAGTAGCTGGGACTACAGGCGCCTGCCACCACGCCCGGCTAGTTTATTTATATTTTTAGTAGAGACGGGGTTTCTCCACATTGGCCAGGCTGGTCTGGAACTCCTGAACTCACGTGATCCACCCGCCTAGGCCTCCTGAAGTGCTGGGATTACAGGCGTGAGCCACCGTGCCTGGCCATGTTTATTTTATTATTAATTTATAAATTTATTTAAAACAGAGATGCGGCTGGGCGCAGTGACTCATGCCTGTAATCTCAGCACTTTGGGAGGCCGAGAGAGGAGGATCACTTGAGGTCAAGAATTTAAGACTAGCATGGCTGGCTGGGCACAGTGGCTCACTCCTGTAATCCCAGCTACTTGGGAGCCTGAAGCAGGAGAATGGACTGAACCCGGGAGGCGGAGCTTGCAGTGAGCTGAGATCCGGCCACTGCACTCCAGCCTGGGCGACAGAGCGAGACTCTGTCTCAAAAAAAAAGAAAAAAGGCCGAGCGCAGTGGCTCTTGCCTGTAATCCCAGCACTCTGGGAGGCTGAGGCAGGCAGATCACGAGGTCAGGAGATCAAGACCATCCTGGCTAACAAGGTGAAACCCCGTCTCTACTAAAAATACAAAAAAAAAAAAATTAGCCGGGCGTGGTGGCAGGTGCCTATAGTCCCAGCTACTTGGGAGGCTGAGGCAGGAGAATGGCGTGAACCAGGGAGGTGGAGCTTGCAGTGAGCCGAGATCGCACCACTGCACTCCAGCCTGGGCGACAGAGCGAGACTCCGTCTCAAAACTAACTAACTAACTAACTAACTAACTAACTAAATAAATAAATAAATAAAACCAGCCTGGCCAATATGGTGAAATCCCATATCTACTAAAAATCCAAAAATTAGCCAGGTTTGGTGGCTCATGCCTGTTTTCCCAGCTACTTGGGAGGTGGAGGCAGGAGAATTGCTTGAACCCGGGAGGTGGAGGTTTCAGTGAGCCAAGATCGTGCCACCGCAGTCCAACCTGGGCGACAGAGTGAGACTCCGTTTCAAAAAAAAAAAAAAATGGGGACGTGCTGGAATTACAGATGTGAGCCAGTGTATCCAACCCATGGATTTTTTTTTTAGCAATTATCCTCCAGATGGACCCTGGTGGTTCACACTCTTTTCCTCTTATACATGTGTTAGTTTATTATCTTTTTTATGTTATCTCCTTTATTTGCCTTGGAAATCTTTATTGTCACTTTGGTTAAACAGATAACGAAATATTGTTTCATAATGACATATGATCCTATTTTCACATATTTTGACATCTTTGACAACTTCCCAAAATCAAAATCAAATTTTAAATTAAATCTTCTTGACCTCAAACTGACTTTGAAGTTTTCTAGAGGGTCCCTGGAAAATCTCAAACCTCAAATCTTTGACCGTTTCAAAGGATTTGTTTTACCACCTTGTTAAAAGAGAGATGGTAAACTAATTCGGTTTATTTGGTAGAACATTGTGAAAGAACCACTTCACCTTCCCTACATTGTATTTATATAGTTAAAATGTTGCTATTTCAGAAATTATATAAATTTCCTAAACATTTGTCAATGCCCTTGTTATCTGATCTGTTCTATGTTACTGTTCGTGATTTCAGTTGTTATTTAAAACATCGTATGTCCAAAACAACCAGAATTTGTTGTGTGTTGTTTTATAATGAAAAAACAACATTATAGAAAAAGATCTCTCATCAGATCTTTCATTATTTTCAGGTTTGCTTGTTTTGTTTTGTTTTTGAGACAGAGTCTCGCTCTGTCGCCCAGGCTGGAGTGCAGTGGCGCGATCTTAGCTCACTGCAAGCTCCACCTCCTGGGTTCATGCCATTCTCCTGCCTCAGGCTCCCGAGTAGCTGGGACTACAGGCGCCCGCCATCATGCCCACCTAATTTTTGTATTTTTAGTAGATACGGGGTTTCACTGTGCTAGCCAGGCTGGTCTTGAACTCCTGACCTTAGGTGATCCACCTGCCTCGGCCTCTCAAAGTGCTGGGATTACAAGCGTGAGTCACCACACCTGGCCCATAATTTCTTTTTTAGTTTGTATGTATTTGTTTATTTTGAGACAGAGACTTACTCTGTTGCCCCGCCTGGAGTGCAGTGGCACGATCTCAGCTCACTACAACCTACACTTCCTGGGTTCAAACAATTCTCCTGCCTCAGCTTCCTGAGTAGATGGGACTACAGGTGCCTGTCACCACATCTGGCTAAATTTTGCATTTTTAGTAGAGATGGGGTTTCACTATGTTGCCCAGGCTGGTTTCAAACTTCCGACTTCAAGTGATCTGCCCACCTCGGCCTCCCAAAGTGCTGGGATTACAGGCGTGAGCCACCGCACCCAGCCTCTTTTTTATTTTTTTATTTTTTAATACTGCTCCTTGCGGAGCAGGGCTACTGCCCAGAATACCCCTAAACCATCATTTCTTTTTTTTTGGGGGGGGGGGATGGAGTTTCGCTCTTGTCGCACAGGCTGGAGTACAGTGGCACAATCTCGGCTCACTGCAACCTCCACTTTCCAGGTTCAAGCGATTCTCCTGCCTCAGCCTCCTGAGTAGCTGGGATTAGAGGCATCTGTCACCATGCCTGGCTAATTTTTTGTATTTTTAGTAGAGACTGGGTTTCACCATGTTGGCCAGGCTGGTCTTGAACTCCTGACCTCAGGATATAAGGATATTAATTCTAGTGTGAGACTCCACCCTCATAACCTGATCACCCCCCGAAGGCCTCATCTCCAGACGCCATAAAGCTGAGGACTGGAGCGTCCATGCATGGATTTGGGAGAAGCACAAGCATTCCATCCATAGCACGGGCTCTGCCTTGATACTGGGAGTCACTCCTTTCACATCCTACAGGCTACAGGCAAGTCACAAACCCACACAGAGGGACACAGACTCCCTCCGCCGTGGAGGAGCGTCAAGGTTCCCTACAGGTGCACGGCTGGGACGGGTGATGTGGCTGTGGTCACCCTCGCTCACCCAAAGGCCCAGCATCAGAGATGAGACAGCACAAGAATGTCCAGACCACGGACTGTAGCTCAGCACCCAACACGAACAGCTCTAGTCTCGTGGAACCGCAAAGAAAATCAGGGACGGGGCTGGGCACAGTGGCTCACGCCTGGAGTCCCAGCACTTTGGGAGGCTAAGGCAGGTGGATCACCTGAGATCGGGAGTTCAAGACCAGCCTGACCAAGATGGTAAAAACCCATCGCTACCAAAAATACAAAAATTAGCCAGGCATGGTGGTGGGCGCCTGTAATCCCAGCTGCTCGGGAGGCTGAGAAGTGCTTGAAGCCGGGAGGCGGAGGTTGCAGTGAGCCGAGATTGCACCACTGCACTCCAGCCTGGGTGATGGAGGAAGACTCCATCTTCCAAAAAAAAAAAAAGAAAAAAAGAAAATCAGGGAGGGGGAGATACGAACGGAAAAAAAAAATCAGGGAGAGGAGAGTTACAAACAGAAAAAAAAAATCAGGGAGGGGGGAGTTAGGAAAGGTAAAGGGACATGGGGGCTTCAGGGGCTAGTGACTGTGTCTTGACTTGGGTAATAGCTCACCCTAATAACTCCTTAAACTGTGTGTGTGTGTGTGTGTGTGTGTGTGTGTGTGTGTGTGTGTGTGTATATATATTTTTTTTTTTTTTTTTTTTTTTTTTGAGACAGAGTCTCGCTCTGTCACCCAGGCTGGAGTGCAGTGGTGTGATCTTGGCTCCCGGCAAGCTCTGCCTCCTGGGTTCACACCATTCTCCTGCCTCAGCCTCCCAAGTGGTGGGAGGGACTACAGGCGCCCGCCACCACGCTCGGTTAATTGTCTTTGTATTTTTAGTGGAGACTGGGTTTAACTGTGTTAGCCAGGATGGTCTCAATCTTCTGACCTCGTGCTCCACGCGCCTTGGCTTCCCAAAGTGCTGGGATTACAGGTATGAGCCACTGTGCTCAACCAACTGTACTTATATTTTTACAGAAGCTTTACTGAGACAATTCACACACTATAAAATCCATCCTTTTAGTGTGTACAGTTGAATGTTTTTAGAACATTCAGAATTGCACAGTCATCACCACTATTTAATTCCAGATTTTTAATTTAAAAATTTTCATTGCCCTGTCCAGGCATGGTGGCTCACGCCTGTAATCCCAGCACTTTGGTATTGTAACCAAGTGAGTTATACAGAAACGCCACACTCAAGACAAACTAAGGAGTCCTTTATTAGCCAGCAACTGAGAGGCAGCTAATGCTCAAAATTCTCTTGGCCCCGAGGAAGGTGCTCGTTTTGTTTTTATACCGTGGTCTAAATAGGGGAGGGGGGAGTTTAGCTGAAGCAATTTTTACAGAAGCAGAACTGGCAAAAAGTTAAAAAAGTTGGTTACAAAAGCAGTTACAAAAAAATAAACAGTTCCAGGTGCAGGGGCTTAAACTGCCACAAACAGAGAAATGCAGGGGTTTGGGTGCCATCCACCAGGCGCGTCCCCAGGAGCTGCTGGTGCAGCTTCCCTCAGTATCTTATCAGCAGGTGCATTCCTGGACGTGCTTTGAGTCAGTTTACACTAGTTATTCCCGTAAGGGAGGGAGGTAAAGGAGGCTGCAAGTGAAGAAACTAAAGTGCAGTCTGTCTGGCTCTCTCTCTGCTAGGAGAGAGTCACTCAGGTTAAAACAAGGTAGGGTAGGCCAGGCGCGGTGGCTCACGCCTGTAATCTCAGCACTTTGGGAGGCCAAGGCAGGCGGATCACAAGGTCAGGAGATTGAGACCATCCTGGCTAATGTGGTAAAACCCCGTCTCTACTAAAAAAATAAATAAATAAATACAAAAAATCAGCCGGGCGTGGTGGTGGGCGCCTGTAGTCCCAGCTACTCAGGAGGCTGAGGCAGGAGAATGGCGTGAACCCAGGAGGCAGAGCTTGCAGTGAGCCGAGATTGTGCCACTGCACTCCTGCCTGGGCGACAGAGTGAGACTCCATCTCAAAAAAATAAAAATAAAAAAAAAAATTTCATTGCCCTAAATAGAAACCCATTCCTATTAGCACTCACTCCCCACTTTTCTTCATAGCCTCAACAACCATGAATCTGCCTTCAGATGGAGTCACTTATTCTGGACATTTCATATAAATGGAATCACATGACATGTGGTCTTTTGAGTCTAGCTTTTCTTTCTTTTCTGAGACAGGCTCTCGCTCTGTTGCCCAGGCTGAAGTGCAATGGCACAATCATAGCTCACTGCAGCCTCAGCCTCCTGAATTCAAATCCTCCCGCCTCAACCTCACGGTAGCTGAGACTACAGGTATGCACCACCACACCCGACTATCTGGCTTGTCACTTAGCAACATGTTTCAAGGTTCTTCATGTTATAGCATGTGTCAGCATGTCACTCTTCTTTATGGCTAATACTCCACTGTGTGAAGAGACACTTTTTTTTTCACTTTTTTTTTTTTTTTTTTTTTGAGATGGAGTCTTGCTCATCACCCAGGCTGGAGTGCAGTGGCCGGATCTCAGCTCACTGCAAAGCTCCGCCTCCTGGGTTCACGCCATTCTCCTGCCTCAGCCTCCGGAGTAGCTGGGACTACAGGCGCCGCCACCTCGCCCGGCTATTTTTTTTTTGTATTTTAGTAGAGACGGGGTTTCACCGTGTTAGCCAGGATGGTCTCGATCTCCTGACCTTGTGATCCACCCGCCTCGGCCTCCCAAAGTGCTGGGATGACAAGCGTGAGCCACCGCGCCCGGCCAAAGAGACACATTTTATTTATCTGTCCCTCTGTTGGGCATCTGGGCTCTTCCCACATTTTGGCTAATTAAATTGTCCTGCTGCACACACCGGTGTAGTTTCTTATTAAATTGTCCTGCTGCAAACACCGGTGTAGTTTCTTATTAAATTGTCCTGCTGCACACACCGGTGTAGTTTCTGTGTAAATGTATGTAGCTATCTGTTGGGGTGATGAGACCCAACACAGGTCGCGGGGGTGACAAAGTCCGGCGGACTCAAAGGATTGAGCAAAACTTTGAGACAGAAAAAGGCGGGACACCAGGGGACCATCGCTATCATGGAGGCGGTGACGGCCCGAGCTCTGGGAGCCCACGGTATTTTCTGGTAATCCAACAGAGAAACAGGTGGTGAGAACGTGGAGATCAAAAGAACACGCTGTATTAAGCACATGACTTACAGCTGAGACAGTTTAGCATTTTTTTTTTTGTGGAGCAGGTTCTGCTACTTGAGATAACGGGAACAGGAGCCTAGGAGGGCTAGAAGCATGGAGCCAGCAAGTCTAGACACATTCCCGAGGACTTTAGGCAAGCCTTGCCTCAGTTTCCCTCCAACACCTATCTGTCTTACTTGTTGGTATATATGTTGTATTTTCACCACTAAAATGCATAAGAAAAAGGACACGGATGGCTTACGTGTGCTGATGTGTAGCGTTCTCTAAGATCTGACATCACAGAGCTGAACAGCACAGCTGTGCACACACTGCCCTGGCTGTGAGGTGGCACGTCCACACATGAGGAAAAACACTGCCGGGACATCGCAGGGCACTCTCAGGAAATGAGGAACCTGCTGAAGAAGCTTCTAGCCTTGGGGGAGGTCAAGAGCTGAGCCATCTCCTGGAGCAAAGTTCCCTCCTCCTCTCTCCCTCCTCCAGCCCTTCCTTCCCACCCCTGGCCCTTTCTCTCCAACCTTCCCCTCCCCTCCTCCATTTCCCTCCTCTTTCTACTTTCAGAGAACACAGGGTTCCTGCAGGAAATGGGGCAGTTTCACCTTCCTGAGGAGGGGCCTGAGAGGGGCAGCAGGTGGCCGGGTAGGGCCAGCCCAGCTGTGAGGCTGGCGTGGGAGCTGCCTAGGCTGGGGCCTTGCTGGGGAGCAAGCCTGCATTGCAGAGGCCAGGGTGAGTGGGCTGGGGAGTTGGTGGGCCGGGGTACTGGGGTGCCCACCTGGGGTGGTACAGGCCCGGGGACCCCAGGACACCACCGCGGGTGGAAGCTGGGACCAGGTGTGCGGGGCAGGGGACACGGCGGCTTCCCGGGATTCTAGGAGGTGAGAGAGCTGCTGTCAGACCCGCTGCTGTCCTCTCACTGGCCCTCCCCATGGTCCCTAGGATAAGGTCTGGACCCGCCGGGCCCTCCAGAGGCCGCACACCCCTGCTTGTCCACTGTGCCGGCTGTTCCTTTCTTGCGGACCCCGGTGCAGTCCTAGGCACCCTTGGGACTCAGCTCATGTGCCCCTTCCTCCAGGAAGCGTTCCCAGAGGCTGTGTGAGGAGCACCCAGGCCCCGGACTTATTCTCTGTTCTGGAATTCTGTGCACAGTCATCTGCCCTCCTGCCCAGCTGAGAGCAGGGCCCCTTGTCCGGACCCACATTTTTCTTCCAGGTGGAAAGAATTTGCTGAATGGAAATCAAAGCTGTGGCCGGGCGCGGTGGCTCACGCCTGTAATCCCAGCACTTCGGGAGGCCGGGCGCGGTGGCTCACGCCTGTAATCCCAGCACTTCGGGAGGCCGGGCGCGGTGGCTCACGCCTGTCATCCCAGCACTTCGGGAGGCCGGGCGGGTGGATCACGAGGTCAGGAGATTGAGACTGTCCTGGTTAACACGGTGAAACCCCGTCTGTACTAAAAATACAAAAAATTAGCCGGGTGTGGTGGCGGCACCTGTAGTTCCAGCTACTCAGGAGGCTGAGGCAGGAGAAGGGCGTGAACCCCGGAGGTGGAGCTTGCAGTGAGCCGAGATCGCCTGGGGGAAAGAGCGAGACTCTGTATCCAAAAAAAAAAAAAATCTGCGCCCTGGTTGGGGTTGGGGGAGCTTCAGGGTTATCACAGGACATTCTAGAGAGAAAGCCTTGGGCATGGGGGAAGTTGGAGTCTGGAGTTGTGGCGGGAGTAGTGAAGGGCAGACCCCCCTTTGGTCCAAGGCTCTTATACAGCAAAGCTATTTTCATGGTGAGGGTCAAGCAGCCTGTACATCTCTTGGTGAATTCTTGCTGATTGGCGTCTGACCCCATGGAGCCTCTCAGTGGGTGTCATGGGTGGAAGGAGCATCTAGAGCCTCCAAATGTGTAAATGCCTCTCAAACGCCTCCCGCTGGGCCTCAGCTTCGACTGACACATCCCCAGGTGGAAGCCAGGAGCAGACGGGGAGGGTCCCTCAGTCCCTGCGAGCAGCTTCAGGGGGAGGGACATCAGCTGAGGTGGACGAGCAGCTTCACGGGGAGGGACGTCGGCTGGGGTGGATGGACGCTGAGTCCCAAAGCAGCCTCTCAGAGCTGCCCCGAGGGGTGGCTTCAGAGGTGGGGCTGAGGCTCCCGGCTCCCACTGGGGACAGAGCGGGCAGGTGGGCCTGGCAGGGCAGTGGTGCCTGTCTACACACAGCCCTGGAGTCTCTGGACCTGTGTCCAGTGCGTACATCCCGGCTCCATCTCCCATTAGCCAGGTGGGCTGGGCCTGGCTTCTCTGCCTCAGTTTCCAAGACTAGGGGACAGGTAACAGCAGCCTTGCTCTCGGGGGTGGCAGGGTGTGGGTTAAAGGGCAGGACAGCCATGGAGACAGTGGTGACTCCGAGCACCTGCTCCGCCTTCCCAGGTCCTCAGAGCCCACTCTGAGGGATGAGCAGCTGGTTCTTGGGTGAAGTGAGCCCCTAGGACTCCGCCTTGCAGGACCCCGCCTTGCAGGACCCCGCCAGGCCCCGGTGAACTGGCCCCACAGGGTCTCGTTGGGATTTGGCCACCAGAGGGCAGCAGCTGCAGCAGCCAGACAGGCGGTCAACACCGGGGCCACCCGCTGTCCTGGCCAGCCGTGGGGTGTGAATGGGAGAGGAGGGGGACCAAGCCCGAGGCTCGCCTTGGCCCCTGAGTGTCCACCCATTTCACAGATACTGAGGCCCAAAGGCGTAGGGCTCAGGCATCCCCCACGTGTCCTGTCCCCAGGCAGGAGAATCACTTGAACCTGGCGGGGGCAGAGGTTTCAGTGAGCTGAGATCACACCACTGCACTCCAGCCTGGGTGACAGAGCAAGACTTCATCTCAAAAAACAAAACAAAAACTGAATTTAAAATGCTCCCTAACCTCCAGCTGGGGTGTGCAGCAGGAGGCTGGCTCCATGGGGCTTCGGGGACTGGGCTGGGGGTTCCGGGGGGTGAGGAGTCAGTGCTGTGGGGATGGGGCTCAGAGCCTGGAGACAGACAAGCCAGGAGAGGCTGGGACCTGTGCCCTGGAAGGACAGAGGCAGCGGGTCCAGGGGTCACCCACTCAGAGGCTGACTGAGCACAGTTTCAGGGAGCAGTATGGCCCAGCCTGCTGTGAGAGGATCAGAGAGAGATGGGCAGAGAGCAGGGGAGACAGCGGCTGTGCTGGGAGCTGTGCCACGAGGGGTCGTTGGATGGAGGAGGGGGTCGCCACGAGGCATCCGCACCCCCAGGACAGTGAAGACCCAGCGTGCGCAGCTGACCTCGAGGACAGGGCAACTGCTCCACCAGAATGTTCCCAGAAGGCGTGGATGCTTCTAGTCCCAGCACTGGGAGGTGCAGGAGGATTCCTAGGTGGTTTAAAGAGGTTCCTTGAGGTTTGTGATCTTGAATTCAAAGTAGCACCCATCGGGACAGCTGGGCCTTCTCTCCTTAGCACACTCAGTGAAGGGCAGTGCTGGCAGGAAGTGGGCAGGAAGCGGCCAGGTTTTACTGAGAGGCAGGACAGCTCCAGAGGAGATGATGGAGTCTGGCAGGGAATGGGGCAGGCGGCTGGAGGTCCCGGGCGGACCCTGGAGCAGAAGGGGAAAGGAGGGGTGGGCTGTTGGGACTGCAGTGAAGGTCTGGCCCCACTCGAGCAAGGTGGGAGCAGCACAGGTCATTGCAGGTGAGGGAATTGCTTGGCCAGGGTTGGGCACAATTCTCTCTTACTGAAATTGCCAGGAGTTGAGACAGGGTGGAGCTAGAACAAGGGAGAGGGGGCAGCAGAGAGGTGGGGTGCTTACGGCTCATGCGTGAAGCCCCTGGGGCACGGCATGGAGACTCGTGGCTAAGGTAGGAGAGGGAGGCGGGCACCAAGGCCCAGGGGCCCTGAGAGGTGAGGGGGAAACTGCTCGTACCTCACAAGGCCACGGGAGCTCCCTCAGCACAGTCCCTGTGTAGAGGAATTGCTCAGGTAACGTGAGCTCTGAGGCTTGTGCACATGTTGCACAGAATGAGGTGGAAATATCCACGCCGGGAGGTCTCCAGGCCATCTGGTCAACAGAAACCAACAGCATGCAAAGGCCAGGAGCCCACGCCCGTGCCAGTCTGTGCCTGGAAATGCTGGAAGGCGGCCGGGCACCGTGGCTCACGCCTGTAATCCCAGCACTTTGGGAGGCCGAGGCGGGCGGATCACTTGAGGTCAGGAGTTTAAGACCAGCCTGGCCAACATGGTGAAATGCTGTCTCTATTAAAAATACAAAAATTAGCTGGGCGTGGTGATGGGCACCTGTAATCCCAGCTACTCGGGAGGCTGAGGCACAAGAATCACTTGAACCCGGGAGGCGGAGGTTGCAGTGAGCTGAGATTGCACCACCACACTCCAGCCTGGGTGATGGAGCGAAACTCAGTCTCAAAAAAAAAAAAAAAAAAAATCATTCTAAGTCAAGAAAAATTAAAATTTTAAATTATTAGCGTGTGTTTACCATTTATCTTCATATTGTATAATGCTTGGGTTAAATGCAAATAGGACTTAACTCATGCAGAATCTCCAAAATTGCACAATTCGCAATTTTATTTTAATTAGTTTGTTAGTTTATTTATCCATCTTGACAAGGTCTTGCTCTGTCAGCCGGGCTAGAGTGGTGAGATCACGGCTCACTGCAGCTTAAACCTCCTGGGCTCAAGCCATCCTCCTGCCTCAGTCTCCTATGTAGCCAAGACCACAAGTGTGTGCCACCTAGCTTGGCTAATTTTTGTATTTTTTGTAGGGACAGGGTCTCCCTATGTTACCCAGACTGGTCTCAAACTCCTGGCCTCAAGCGATCTTCCCACCTTGGCCACCCAAAGTGCTGGCTGGGATCACAGACACAAGCCACCAGGTCTGGCCTACATTATTTATATATTTACTTTTGAGACAGGCTGTCATCATGTTGCCCAGGCTGGAGTGCAGCCTCAGCCTCCCAGGCTCAAGCAATCTTCCCACCTCAGCTTCCCAAGTAACTGTGACTGCAGGCACACACCAGCATGCCTGGATAGTCTTTTTATTTTTTGTAGAGATGAGATCTCCTTATGTTGCCCAAGCTGGTCTCAGACTCCCGAGCTTAAGTGATTGCGGCACTGTTCCCCGGGCAAAATTGCACAATTCACATTTTGTAATTTATAGATTAATATATATTTTATTCTCACCAGAACAGTGGGAACCCTGCACACATCTGGTTTTATTTTGGTCTTTACATGTGCACATCCCACCAGCACCCTCTACCTTTGGCTTCCATAGGGGTGCCCCCCTTGCTCCCCTCTGCAGCCCCTGCCTCTCTCTGTTCCCCTCTCTGCAGCCCCTG
>NW_016803268.1:434239-465458 GCF_001698545.2 Rhinopithecus bieti | reverse complement strand
GTGCCCCCCTTCCCTAGGGCCCCTGCACCTCCCCTGCTCCCCTCCCTACAGCCCCCTGCACCCCTTCCCCTCTCTGCAGCTCCCACTCTTCCTCCCATTGCTCCCCACCACTGGCTGCTTGAAGACGTCAGACTCCAAGGGTCCCTATGACTGGCCCAGCAGCAGCCCTGGGTCTCCAACCCCCGGGTGGGGTCAGGGATAGGCCTGGCCTCCCCCCGCCTGCTGGAACCCACGGATGATGCCCCCCTCCCACTGCAGCCTCAGAATTCCAAAGCCAGCCTGGTTTCCAGCTCAGTGCAGTCCACATGCAGACCCTCCTCTGATTTCGAAAGCCCCTGTGGCTTTGCCAGAGGACATTCCGCTCCTTGACCCTGGCTGGGGACGGAGGGAGATCAACCCATCGCACTTACAGATAAATAAACTGATGACAGAGTTTGTCCCAGCTCCGGGGCCAGGGTCAATCTCCCTCAAGGGAATCGGAGGTGGCTGGGGTCTGCCAGTGGGGAGAGAACGCATGGCCTGGGACCCCCCAGGCCACTTGTGACTCTCTGGGTTCGTTGGGATGGGCCCAAGCTCCCAGGCCCCCTCCTCTCCGTTTCCCAGCCTGCTGCGGCCTGAGGGTGATACCCTACACTACTGCCTGGGGGGCCCCAAAGGGTGGTCACCAAGCACAAGTTCTCCTGCCTGGCCTGGGACTGAGTCCCAGAAGCCCCTGGGCTGGCCGGATGCTCATGGCCTCACTGAGGGCATGAATATCTTCGGAAACAAGAACCAGCTGACGGAGGCTTTAGCCCAGCTCTCCCTGGGGTCCTGTGCAGGCCCTACTCTTAAGGAGGTGGCTGTTTTGTAGCTGGAGAGCTCTGTGGGTGGCAGGACTGAACTTGAAAACCAGAAACAACCCCCAAGCCTTGTGACCTGGGAGGCAGGAGGCGGGTCTGTCTCCCTGGGCCTGGGGTGGCTGAGCCAAGGTACTCAGCATCCTGTCCCACTCATGGTGAGTGTCGGGGACCCAGGAGCCAGGGGTTGTGGTTTTGGGGAGCGTGGAGCAAGGCTGAGGCCAGGGCTGTAATGAGGGTGGAAAGCCCCTCTCCTCTCCAACTGCCTGCAATCCACCATCAGTGAGGGAGAACCTCAGTGAGCAGGCGCATAGCATGGAGCGCCATCACGGGCTGCGAAGGGTGAGGGTCTCGGGATGGAACCGGTGGGAGGGGGGGTCTCAGCTTGTGCCATCACGGGCAGTGAAGGGTGAGAGTCTCAGAGGATGGAACTGGGGGTGGGGGACTCAGCTTCAGGCAGGGGTGAGAGGGTGGCCTCTGGGGTGACTGTCTGGAGAGTTGGGTGGGGAGGGTGGGGAGGCCAGGCTGAGGGGCCCCAACCTCATGGGAGCCGGAAGCCTGTTGGGGAGTCCTTGAGAGGTGTTTCCCTGGGACTCACTGGGAGGAAGAGCTCACGCCCGGGTGCAGATGTGGGCTGTGGGGGTCAGAGTGGTGGGGGCAGCCATGGGGGGCCTGGGCAGGCGAGGAGGGATGCGGGGAAGCTACTAGCCTCAGGGTGAGCTGGACGCTGGGAGGGAGGCGTTGGGGGCAGAAGTGGGGTGCCGGCCTCGCGGCTGGGCCTGCAGTTTGAGGGGCCTATGGACTCCCCCAGTGCAGACATCAGCCTGGTCAGGAGCCGGAAGAGAGTCCAGGGCTGCTGAACTTGCTGTGAGCCACTGGGGCCTCCCAAGGAGAGAGACAGGGCAGGGCTCCCTGTGGAGCCGCAGGTTCCCAGATGTTCCTTCCTCAAGGCTCATTTGGGGGCCCCTGTGCCAGACCCCGTGGGTGGTCAGATGGGCCCCACGCTGAGTGTGGGCTCCCGTCCCTCGCACGTGCAAGGAGAGGCTCATGTGAGCAGGTGCACGTGTGCGGCTTGTCTGTGCACATATGTATGTCTGTGTGCATACGTGTAGGTACCTGTGTGTGTGTGTGTGCACAGGTGCAGGTACCTGCGTGTGTGTTTGCTCATCACGTGGGAAAGGCTGTGCGTGTCTGTTCTCGGTACGTGGATGTGTCTGACCACGTGGGCTTGGGATGTGTCCAGGTATTCTCATCTGCGATGATCTGTGTGTGGGGGGCGTGTTGCCTGTGGCTACTTGTGCAGAAGCAGTAACATCCGATAGGGCCGTGGAGGCGTCTGCGTGTTGGCTGTGGATGGGGCTTCTGTGCGGTTCTGGGAGACAGAGCCGGGTGGAAACCCAGACATCATTCTGCATCTGACCCGCCGCCTTCACTCTGGCGAGGCTGTCGCCTGCCTCTCGACAGAGCCAGGTCAGCACCACCCTGTGAGGAGACCCTCGAGGTGGGGGCCTCGGTGCACCCATCTCTGGAGATGGACCCAGGACTCTGATGCAGGAGCCCACACTCTTCACAGAGCACTGCTCCCACCCCCAGGGGTCTCCTAGGACTGCTAACCCCGGCTCTCTCCCTACGCCTCACTATGGCCAGGGGAGGGGAGAGGCAGGAGGGCCTGGGAAGG
This sequence comes from Rhinopithecus bieti, assembly GCF_001698545.2. Lineage (NCBI taxonomy): Eukaryota > Metazoa > Chordata > Mammalia > Primates > Cercopithecidae > Rhinopithecus > Rhinopithecus bieti. The sequence goes on along the minus strand of NW_016803268.1, from coordinate 462,944 downwards.
ACAAAGGGCCCTGGTCAGTCAGGGACATGAAAGACGCACAACCAGAACTAGTGGAAGAAACAGAATTAAACACACCCTGAGCCTTTCCCACCGCGACTCTGCCAGCTGCACCCTCTGTGTCAAGATGTGAGTGAAGGCACAAGCATTTCCTCCTGCTCCTGTCCACGAAGGTGAGAGGAAAGGAATTAGAAAAGAGTAACGCCCTCGGGCCGGGCGCGGTGGCTCACACCTGGAATCCCGGCACTTTGGGAGGCCGAGGTGGGTGGATCATGAGGTCAGGGGTTCAAGACCATCCTGGCCAACACGGTGAAACCCCGTGTCTACTAAAAATACAAAAATTAGTCGGGCGTGGTGATGGGCGCCTATAGTCCCAGCTACTGGGGAGGCTGAGGCAGGAGAATCGCTTGAACCCGGGAGGTGGAGGTTGCAGTGAGCTGAGATTGCGCCACTGCACTCCAGCCTGGGCGACAGAGCAAGACTCCGTCTCAAAAAAAAAAAATTAACACACTCGTCAGACAATAGGTCTCTGCTGTAGGCAAAGATTCCAACCCATTTCTGGGAATGAGGAAGTTAATGGAAGAGTGTGTCTGTGAGGCGGACTGGAGGGCCCACTGGGAGCATTCCAGGGTGTTCCAGCGAAAGACCAGGGAGCCAGAGAGGAGCTCAGCTCAGACGTCACGGGCACAATGGGCCGGGAGTGAGGAAGACGCTGAGGTCGGGGTTTGTTCCCAGCTGGAAGAACTGGCCCGAGGACCACCCAGACAGACACACCCCCCTCACCCCCTACAGCCAGAGGAAAGTCAGGAGGCCCTTCCCTAAACATGTTTTTGGGAATCGGGGTAGCTATTTTAAAAAACGCTGCTGGGCGCGGTGGCAGTTACTTTAAAAGTAGCTGCTGTGGACCCAGCTACTTGGGAGGCTGAGGTGGGAGGATCGCTTGGGCTTGGGGAGTTGGAGTCCAGCCTGGGCAGCATCGCAAGACCCCATTTCGTAAAAAAAAAAAAAAAAAAATGCTCATGCCTGCATTCTGGCTTGAAGGGCTCCTGGTAACCGGGCGTCTCTGGAGCTCGGCCCACACAAAGCCTGGGGTCGAGAGCCCACTCACACGTACGGCACTGCCCACCTTGCTGTCGCTTTATTTTTAAATATGAAATTCGAGGTGACAAAGATTACCAGCTGCCGAGGGAAGTCTGCAAACGCAACAAAAGGTCCAGATGAACAATGGGAGACGCGCCTGCATTCCATTTAGTAAACCACAGAAGAGAGTGCAGCTGACTCCAAGCAGCTCTGCTGCCCTGATGGGAGCGGGGCAGGAAAGAACACAGCAAACCTTGGAAACCGCCCTCCGGAGACCCAGACACACAACCCCCAAGAAAACATTAAAGAACCGTGCTGGGAGACAAAACAGAGGAAATGGAGTGTACGGAATAAGCATGAGGAAACCCAGGACAGGAGGCAAAAAGGAAGCTCAAACAGTCCAACCCCTGCCCGAAACCCTCGCCAGACGGAGCTCAGAAAGGAGGGGAGAAGGAACACCGGCGACTGGAAATTCCCTGGACTGGAGGCAGAGGGACAGCTCCAGGGAGTGAAAAATACGAAGTCACGGCATTCCGGGGGAAGAAGGGTTGCCCACACAGCGCCGGGCGCGATGTGGCTCCCATCAACCAAGCATGCACAGACAGACAGTGGCGCGGGCACCTCCTGAGGGAAAAAGGTTTACCACCCAAAGTGCACATTCAGCGAAACTACTGATCCGTGATGAGGGCAGAATCAAGACACGGACGGGAGGACTGGGGAGTGAATTCCCGCAGACCCGCTGTGAGGGGATGGTTGCAGGGCCCACGAATGGAACAGGGCTTAGTCTGCTTTGCACTGCTCCAGAGGAATCCCCGAGGCTGGGTAATCTATAAAGAAAAGGGGTGGGTTTGGCTCATGGTTGTGGAGGCTGTACCGGAAGCGGGAGGCATCTGCCTCTGGTGAGGACCCCAGGGAGCCTCCCATCACTGGCAGAAGGGGAGGGAGCAGGTGTCACAGGAAGGATGGCCTGGAGTGTAATTGTCCATGTCCTTGGTGCTTGAACAAAGAAGTAGTAGACAAAACATACAAAGTAACGAGCAAAACACAGGAAGGAAGCAGCGAAAGCAGGGATTTATTAAAGTGAGAAAGCTCGGGAGTAGGATGGGAGTGGGCGCTGTTACAAAGTTTTCTGGTTTTTTGTTTGTTTGTTTGTTTGTTTGAGAAGAAGTCTCGCACTGTTGCCTGTCGCCTGGGCTGCAGTCCACTGGCGCCATCTCGGCTCACTGCAACCTCCGCCTCCCAGGTTCAAGAGGTTCTCCAGCCTCAGCCTCCCAAGTAGCTGGGATGACAGGCACCTGCCACCACACCTGGCTAATTTTTGTGTTTTTAGTAGAGACGGGGTTTCTCCATGTTGGCCAGGCTGGTCTTAAACTCCCGGCCTCAGGTGATCTGCCCACCCCACCCTCCCAAAGTGCTGGGATGACAGGTGTGAGCCACCACGCCCGGCCAGTTTTCTGGGTCTTAAGTTCACCTTTCATGATTCCTATCCCCCTTATCTGGATGAAAGATTTGGTCCATGGCTAATCAAAGGCTGCGGTAAACTGGTGCCTGCGGATGAAAGGATGGCCCATAGCCAGTCCACAGCACTTTCCTTTCCATCTGGGACATGGTGGGGGTTGGGGGCTGTAGGGAGAGCAGCCTTTGATCCTTTGCTACTGGGCGGTGGGGCTTTTCCTTATGGTGCAGTTTTTGGAAGTTGGTTGTTAGTTGGCCCTGGGTTCCCTGCCCCAGACCGCGGTGTTTTTCCTGGATTCACCGTGCATCGGCCTTGGACTCTCGCCCCCTGACCTTGGTGTCTTCCCTTTTAGGAAGTCAGCACAAATTAGCGTCCCGTTCCCTGCCCCAGGCCTCGCTGTTTTTCCTTGATTCCGCACGAATTGGCCTAAGTTCGCCACCCCCAGACCCTATTCTCCTGTTCACAGTCATCACCTTCAGAGAGGGAGCCAGAGAGTGATGGGGGAGGTGCCAGGCTGGTTTTAACAGTTCTCTTCCGAACTCACTCATTACCTCCAGGACTGCACCAAGCCATTGATGAGGGGCCCGTCTCCATGACCCAAAACCCCCCAACACTGGGACCCAGTTTCCACGTGAGACTGGGACAAACGTTCAAACTCCATCAGGACTATACACCAAACAAAGGTGGAAGACCTTCCGTGCAGACGTTAAGTGGGCACGGAGATTCCAAGCTGGGAGCAGCAGGTTGGACGAGGGAGGCTCTGGGGGCAGGGAGGGAGGTTGCAGAGTCCAGAGCTTGGAAGATGGAAGCTAAGGGCACCCAGTGGAGGGCAGGAGAAGAAAGGCAACTGGAAACTCCGGCAGGGTTAAGGTCTTGATCTGAGGCTGGTTGTGAGCGGCTGGTGCCTTTGTGCTCACAGCAGGACTGCCGTAAAGTAGGTACCTCCGTGACTTCCACAGACAAAGAGACTGAGGCCGAGACATCTAACCAGCTCACCCATGCTGCCCTTGGACGGTGGTCGTGAGATGGGAACCCACAGCCTACCAGGCCCAGCCCCTAGGACACCCTCTTGTTAAGTCAGTGGCTTTGAGCCTCAGAAATGGTACAAAATGCAGCCCACGCAGGGCTTTTGACCCCGGTCTGGTGCTCGGAAGACATGCACCTGCTTCTACCCCACTCCCCACCCCTGCTGTGAGGCCCTGAGATTCTGATGATGTCTGAATAAGGAAGCTGCATTTCCATGTTGCACTGGGCCCTGAATGGTGAAGCTGCATTATCATACGGTTTGGCTCCGTGCCCCACCCAAATCTCATCTCAGATTATAATCCCCACGTGTCAAGGGAGAGACCAGCTGGAGGTGGGGGCCGTTCCCCCCACGTTCTCGTGGTAGTGAGCAAGTTCTCACAAGATCTGTTTGTTGTTGTTGTTGTTGATGCTGTTTTTTAAGACGGAGTCTCGCTCAGTGGCCCAGGCTGGAGCGCAGTGGCACGGTCTCGGTTCACTGCAACCTCCACCTCCTGGTTCAAGCAATTCTCCTGTCTCAGCCTCCCAAGTAGCTGGGACTACAGGCGCCTGCCACCACACCCGGCTAATTTTTTTGTATTTTTAGTAGAGACGGCGTTTCACCGTGTTAGCCAGGATGGTCTCGATCTCCTGACCTCGTGATCCTCCCGCCTCGGCCCCCCAAAGTGCTGGGATTACAGGCAGGAACCACCATGCCCAGCTATTTTAAAGTTTTGTACTTTGTTCGTTATGGATTTTTGTTTTACATGAATTCTGATGTTTTAAAAATATTGAATGAAAATACTATTTATCATGACCTGGGCATGGTGGCTCATGCCTATAATCCCAGCAGTTTGAGAGACCAAAGCAGGCAGATTGCTTGAGGCCAGGAGTTGGAGACCAGCCTGGGAAACATGGGGAAGACCCTGTCTCTACAAAAAATACAAAAATTAGCTGGGCGTGGTGGTGCACGCCTCTGGTCCCAGGTACTCAGGAGGCTCAGGCAGGAGGACTGCTTGGGCCCAGGAGGTGCAGGTTGCAGTGAGCTGAGACGGAGCCACCGCGCTCCAGCTGGGGCGATCCTCCTCCCTGCCGGTCTCTGCACCGCGAAGCCTCTGACCAGTGTTCCCTCCTGCTCCTCCCAGCAGGCCTAGTTTAGCCCCAGTGCTCAGCCCACTGTCCCCCAGAACCCCAGACACCGCCTAGCCCTGGGACTGAGACTCTTCGGACAGGGCACCACCTGGGAACTGTGTTTCCGGGAGCCCTCGGACAACTTCAGTGTGCTCTGCCGAGGCCTAGAAAGGCCCCGGTTCCAAGGACATGTCCAGCTGCTTGGCCTGAAATCTGTAGCTGCAGTGTGGGTCCCTGTGGCGCTGGAGGGCTGCAGGGCAGGGGTGCAGACCCCTCAGCGTTAGAGCAGGCATCAGGGACACACCTGGGCTGTGCAGCAGCTTCTGAAACGCCCAGATGTTTTCCCTATGGCAAGCCACGTGAGATGATTTGTATGCGGAAAGAGGTGCTTCATGAGAATGCACTATTTGAATGACTGTTTTCTTGCTTGCAGATCTAGGCCCCGGGTCCTGAGGGAGGTGGTAGCAATTAATAACAGCAGCAGCACAGCAAGGGCTGACAGCCACTCACCACTCATCCTGTGCTGGGCCTGCTCGCAGCCTGCTGTCCTTCCATCCAGGCTCTAGCCCCACCCTGGGTCTGGGATCCCAGCTTCTTACTATGCCTCCGCCTAGCCCAGACAGCAACGCCCAGTCACTGGGTGTCCGGCCTTCCATCCCACCCACCCTGGCAGGGAATGTGCTGGTTACTTATTGAACATGAGAAGCTATAAACAGGACAACAGCCAGCTGTCATCACTTCCACCCAATGCCTCTGGTGCCTCTTCTGGCAGGCAGAGTGACTCCTCACAGCCTGAAACTCGTCCTCCTGCACAGGCCGGCCAGGCCAGCACAGAGGCACCAGGGCAGCAGCGCACGCAGGTCCCCGGGGACCCCGCCATGTGGACCAGATGGTGGCTCTGGCCCCTTGTGGCCGTCTGCACTGCAGACTTCTTCCGGGACGAGGCAGAGAGGATCATGAGGGACTCCCCTGTCATTGATGGGTGAGTGCCCACCTAAGCCAGGTGCTTAGGGAACCAGGACTGGGAACTGGGGCTGGGGGAGCCGGGCTGGGGAGCCGGGGCTGGGGAGCCGGGCTGGGGAGCCGGGCTGGGGAGCTGGGGGTGTGCCCTTGGCTTGGGGCTCAGTTTCTGTGATGGGGCCCTTGCCCTTTCCTGACCCCTGCTTCTTTGTGGGGTCTCTCAGGGCCCCCAAGACTTCAACAGATGAAGGTCTGCAGGGTCAGAGCAGGAGGGAGGCAAGGCCCCAGCTCCCTGGCCCCGAAGCTCAGAGTGAGCTCTGTGCCTGGAGACGCTGAGGCCCTGCACCCCGTCTCTCCCTGTGCCTCATCTTCTCCCGAAAGCTGCAGGTGTGGGTGGTGCCCTACAGGCTCTCTCAGAGCCAGCATCTTTTTGGCTGTCTTCCCACTCCCCCTGGCCTGCCTTCTCCTGGGGGGAGGCCCGTGCGGCTCGGCCCCTGTCTGTGCTGCCCTGAGTGCCCGCCTGGCCCCACCCCGACCTCGCTGGGGTGCGGGGTCACCTGCTTCTCTCCTGGTCTCCGCAGGGTGGAGATTCCCACTGCCCAGGAATCTGACCCTCCTCCCCACCCCTTCCTGGCCCAGTGCCCCAACACTGGGTCTCCATGGAGGCCTCCTGCTTCCAGGCTCCAGATCAGGGTCCACACTGGCTCTGCGTTGGCGGGGGAGGGTCACTGAGAGTTTGCCCTGTGTCTGGCACAGTGTCTCCTCCTGGAAGATGCCTCTGGGCTTTGCTGGGGAAAAACTCTGTGAACAAAGTAGGGAAACCTGATGTCTTGTTGTGTAAGAACTTCAGGAAACAGGCCAGGCTGGGCAGTTCACGCCTGTGATCCCAGCACTTTGGGAGGCCAAGGCGGGCGGATCACCTGAGGTCAGGAGCTCAAGACCATCCTGGCCAACATGGCAAAACCCCCTCTCTACTAAAAATACAAAAAATTAGCCAGGTGTGGTGGTGGTCGCCTGTAGTCCCAGCTACTCAGGAGGCTGACGCAGGAGAATCACTTGAACTCGGGAGGCGGAGGCTGCAGTGAGCCGAGATCGGGCCACTGCACTCCAGCCTGGACAACAGAGCGAGACTCCGTCTCAAATTAAAAAAACTTAAGGGAGCAGAGGCAGCTCCAGAAAGGGAGCCGAGGGTGGTCCCACGCATCCTCATGGTTTAAAATGGTCACGCCAGCTCCAGCCCTCACATCTGTACGCCGGCCAGCAGGGAGGAAGGAGAGATAAAGAAGGGAAAAAGGACAAGCAGCAGGTGACTGTCAGGGTCAGGTTTTTGTTTTGAGATAGAGTCTCTGTCGCCTGTCATCCAGGCTGGAGTGCAATGGTATGATCTGGGCTCACTACAACCTCCACCTCCCAGGTTGAAGTGATTCTCCTGCTGCAGCCTCCTGAGTAGCTGGGATTACAGGCGCCCACCAACATGCCCCGCTAATTTTTTTGGTATTTTTAGTGGAGGCGGGGTTTCACCATGTTGGCCAGGCTGGTCTCGAACTCCTGACCTCAAATGATCCACCCGTCTCGGCCTCCCAAAGTGCTGGGATTCCAGGCACGAGCCACCACGCCCGGCCAGGGGTCAGTTGTTAGAAGCTGTTACAGGACCCACCTTCATCCCTGGGCCATGGCCAGCGACACAGGGGCAGGAAGTAACTTCAATCCAGACGGCTGTGTGCCCGCTAAAAATGGGGGGTTTTAAAGTTACAAAGTAAAAGAGGAGAATGGGTCCTGGGGGCAGCCAGCAGTCTCCCCTACAAACAGCTGCCTGAGTGTGTGCTTCCTGCAATTCCAGCACTTTCCAGCACTCCTTGGAGCAGGATGCCAGTTTCCATATCCCAGCTAAGGGCACTGCCCCAGCTGCCCAGATAAGGAGGGTGGGTCTGATTAGCTGCAGTTTGACCTGGCCATGAGGCAGGCAGGGCCCGTGTCCCACTGAGAAACCAGAGGCCCCACCTTCCCATCGTTTTCTCCAGTAGGAGTGGAGAGGGCTGGCCAGGCACGGCGACCCACACCTGTGGTCCCAGCACTTTGGGAGACTAAGGTGGGAGGATCACTTGAGCCCAGAAGGTTGGGGGCTGCAGTGAGCTGTGACTGCACCCCTGCCCTCCAGCCTGGGCAACAGAGTGAGACTCTGTCTCAAAAAAAAAAAAAAAAAAAAAAAAAAGAGGAGGGGCTGCAGGAGGAGGAGGGAGGGGAGAGCAGACAGCTGCCCCGTTGCAGCCTCTCCCTCCAAGGGCGGCTGCTGGGAATTCCTACCCATCCCAGGCTAATGTCTGAGATGGGCCGCCTGTGTCCTCAGGCCAAGGAGTAAAGTCTCCTGGGAACCCTGCCTAGCCCCACCCAGGACAGTGCCCAGCGTAGGGCTGCACCCTAGCAATGAGGCTGCTGCCTGGGCAGGGTCCCTGGCTGGAGCTCATTCCCACTGCCCTCAGCAAATGCGTCCTGAGCACCCGCTCTGTGCTGAGGGCTGGGGAGAGGCGCGTGCCAGTGCAGGCTGTCATGTGGACTCACTGTGGCCAGAGACAACCTCGCTGTTGCAGGAGTTTTGGGAGACACTCACACCAGCATCAGGCCTGTGCCCGCCCATCTGCCCAGGGGCAGGGCCAGAAAGTGTGCCATGATGAGCTTGGGGGCACCAGCCCAGGGGAGGTCAGGAGCGACTGGAACCCAGGAAGGGCAGAGCCCTCCCCTCGTTTCCTCGAGGAGCTCCGTGGTGCATTTGCCTTGGAAAAGCTCGTGTGGGCCTGTAGATTTCGGCTGGGTGGCCGAGAGCAGGGCCCACGGCTGGAAACGATGAACACTGTTAGTCCTCTGCCTCTCCCAGCTGCCCTGCAAGGAAGGCACCAAGACACCTTCATATTCCAGATGGGGAAACTGAGGCACAGAGGGGCGGGTCTGGAAACTGGATACGGAGGGGCCCCTGTGGCCCCATCCCAGCACACACCCTCCAAGGGTGTCGCCCTGAGACAGGGGCGCAGCCCACATCACAGGAAGGAGTCTGAGGCCCCAGACCCAGTGACGGGAAAGGGGAACCCCAAGCATTGCCCAGGGTTGGGGGTCAGGCTCCAGCCCCTTCCCAACGTCCTTGCAGCCTCCAGGTCACGGGATCAGGGACGAGGGCTGTCTGGGGCTGCAGTGGGGCCTGGTCGATCCCAGGAGTCAGATCTGCTGGTTGAAACACAGATCATAACCGAGAGCCTACCCTGGGCCTGACATGTCATTCTTTTTTTCTTTTTTTCTTTTTTTTTTTTTGAGATGGAGTCTCGCTCTGTCACCCAGATTGGAGTGCCGTGGCGCCATCTCGGCTCACTGCAAACTCCGCCTCTGGGGTTCACGCCATTCTCCTGCCTCAGCCTCCCGAGTAGCTGGGACTACAGGCGCCCGCCACCTCGCCCAGCTAGTGTTTTGTATTTTTTTTTTTAGTAGAGACGGGGTTTCACCATGTTAGCCAGGATGGTCTCGATCTCCTGACCTCGTGATCCGCCCATCTCGGCCTCCCAAAGTGCTGGGATTACAGGCTTGAGCTACTGCACCCGGCCATTTTTTTGTATTTTTAGTAGAGACAGGGTTTCACCGTGTTAGCCAGAATGGTCTCGATCTCCTGATCTAATGATCCACCCGCCTCAGCCTCCCAAAGTGCTGGGATTACAGGCATGAGCCACCGCGCCCGGCCTGAGAATTGCGTTTCTAATGAGAGTGGATTCCCTTTGCTCCTGGTCTCTGTCAGGCGCTGCTGGGCAGCTGGATTCGGTCCCTCTGAGACCCTCCCTCGGTCACCAGCTCTGACAGCACCAGCTCCCCCTTCCTCTGTGTTCCCCTTCCTTCTCCTTACGAGAGCTCCCACCCTCACCGCCAGCTCCTGGGAAAACCTTGGAGAGCCTCAGTCCTTTGGAAGTTTAGAAGGATCTGATTGGAGTTTGGGTGCAGGGCTCTTCCCTGGAGACAGAGGCAGTAGAGAGGCCTAGGTGGCCCCCAAAGCCTGTACCTGACGCTCCCCAGAAGGATGGGAGTGCCAGGCCCCCCAAGGACAGGCCATTCCAGTTATCCAGCCACCCACCGTATTCCCCAAGAGACAATTGGATTTTTAAACTGAAAACTCTCAGAAACAGTATCACCCCCAGGCCCTTGCCCCTTTGCCCATGTCTCCAATGCTGTCCATTGACGTCATTTGACTGGTTGTGTACCCTCAGACAATGTGTCCTCCCCCCAGCCTCCTCCACAGAGAAAGGCCCTGGAAGGGATGGGCTACCCAGCTCCCTGAGCTCCTGGCTCGGGGCTCCCTGCCCTGGGGGTGGACACAGGTGGGAAGTGCAGCCCTTGCACAGGTGTGTTCAGGTGGCCAGTGATCCGTCACCCCTGCGGCCTGGACTTCAGTCCAGCACCTGCCATGAGGAGCAGGAAGTGGGGAGCACAGCCCGGAGTTCAGGAGCTTGCAAGCCCCCAGGTCCCAGTGGCCTCTCTGACTGCCTGGCCTCCCCCCGGCGACTCCAGGCACAACGACCTGCCCTGGCAGCTGCTGGGTATGTTCAACAACCGGCTGCAGGACGCAAGGGCCAACCTGACCACCTTGGCCGACACACACACCAACATCCCCAAGCTGAGGGCTGGCTTCGTGGGAGGTCAGGTACCGCCCACCCTGCCCTGCATTCACCCTGCGTGGGGTCATCCCGTCTCCTACCTTGGGCCTGGCTACAGTGTGGCCGTCCCTGTGGCGTTGTTCCTCCAGGGTCCCTCAGCGCCACAGGCCCTTGTAGAGACAGACACCCAGGCCAAGGGAGGGCTTCCCAGGGGGTGGGAAACCAGACTCCCACAGGCATGTGGGGGGTGGGCTGAGACCTGGCTGCATCAGCTCCTGGTACCCCCTGTGGCCCCCAGTTCTGGTCCGTGTACACGCCCTGCGACACCCAGAACAAAGACGCCGTGCGGAGGACGCTGGAGCAGATGGATGTGGTCCACCGCATGTGCCAGATGTACCCTGAGACCTTCCTGTATGTCACCAGCAGTGCAGGTGGGGTCCTGACCTGGACCCTCCAGGTCCTGCGTCCTCCCACCCAGCCCTCATCCTGAGCAGCAGGTACTGATCAGGACACCTCCCCTCCAGACGCCAGGTGCCCACTCCCCTGCACCCCGACTCTCCCTGCAGGCATCCGGCAGGCCTTCCGGGAAGGGAAGGTGGCCAGCCTGATCGGTGTGGAGGGCGGCCACTCCATTGACAGCAGTCTGGGCGTCCTGCGGGCGCTCTATCAGCTGGGCATGCGGTACCTGACCCTCACCCACAACTGCAACACGCCCTGGTGTGTGACTCCCCATGGGAGGCCCTCGGGCTGTGGTCAGGAGGGAGGGGCAGACACTCCCTGCCACCCTCCTGAGCCCATCCCCTCTGCCTATGAGTCCCAGGCCGGACCTCGCCTGCTGGGCTGATGGGAGGCCGAGACCACCGCTCACCCCTTGGGCACCTGTCTTTTATTCCCGCAGGGCTGACAACTGGCTGGTGGACACGGGAGACAGCAAGCCCCAGAGCCAAGGCCTGTCACCCTTTGGGCAGGTGAGTGGGGTGGGAGGGGCTGGTCACCCCCGAGGAGAAGGCAGAGGCCCTGGAGGGTGACCGGAGCAATGAATCTCCCCACGTGGGACCTCAGTGTCCTCATTTGTAGAATGGAGCTGGCAAGGCCGGGCGCGGTGGCTCAAGCCTGTAATCCCAGCACTTTGGGAGGCCGAGACGGGCGGATCACAAGGTCAGGAGATCGAGACCATCCTGGCTAACATGGTGAAACCCCGTCTCTACTAAAAAATACAAAAAACTAGCTGGGCGAGGTGGCGGCTCCTGTAGTCCCAGCTACTCGGGAGGCTGAGGCAGGAGAATGGCGGGAACCCGGGAGGCGGAGCTTGCAGTGAGCTGAGATCCGGCCACTGCACTCCAGCCTGGGCGACAGAGCAAGACTCCATCTCAAAAAAAAAAAGAATGGAGCTGGCAGCCATCCCCCCAGGGTGGGTGCTGAGCCCTGAGTGGCCCCAGACTTCCAGCCATGAAGGATGATGACTCACACCTGGTCCAGCCTGTCCACCTCCTCAGCCCCAACCCTGGGGTCTGTGAGGGTGGACGGAGCCCTGTCTTCCCAGCGTGTGGTGAAGGAGCTGAACCGTCTTGGAGTCCTCATCGACTTGGCTCACGTGTCTGTGGCCACCATGAAGGCCACCCTGCAGCTGTCCAGAGCCCCAGTCATCTTCAGCCACTCCTCGGCCTACAGCGTGTGTGCAAGCCGGCGCAACGTGCCTGACGACGTCCTGAGGCTGGTGGTGAGGGCCAAGAGAGCCACCCCCACCCCACCTCCCCGGGCAGGCCCTCCTGGCTCTCAGCTCCACCCTGTCTTCCTGTGCAGAAACAGACAGACAGCCTGGTGATGGTGAATTTCTACAACAATTACATTTCCTGCACCAACAAGGCCAACCTGTCCCAAGTGGCCGGTAGGTGGGGTGTGAGTGGTCAAGGGGACTGAAGCGGGAGGGCCTCACTCAGGACCCATACCTGTTGCTCCCTGGACAGACCATCTGGATCACATCAAGGAGGTGGCAGGAGCCAGAGCTGTGGGCTTTGGTGGGGACTTTGACGGTGTTTCAAGGTAAGGGGGTGAGAGCTCTGTCCTGTGGATGAGCCGGGAGGTTCATGACCCCGTCAGAGGGATGAGGCAGCTGGAGGAGGGACGTGTGTCCTAGTGTGGGGGCCCAGGTTCTCCTGGCCTCAACACAGGGTCCCTGAGGGGCTGGAGGACGTCTCCAAGTATCCAGACCTGATCGCTGAGCTGCTCAGGAGGAACTGGACAGAGGCGGAGGTCAAGGGTGCATTGGCCAACAACCTGCTGAGGGTCTTCGAGGCTGTGGAGCAGGTGAGGATGGGGTGGCCGCCTGAGCGCGCCCCCCCAACCGCCAGCAGACAGGCTGCCCCACCTGTGTCTGTCCCCAGGCCAGCAACCCCACGCAGGCTCCCGAGGAGGAGCCCATCCCGCGGGACGAGCTGGGCGGCTCCTGCAGGACGTATTACGGCTACCCCTCCGGGGCCTCCAACCTCCATCGCCAGTGGGGGTTCCTGCTGGCCTCCCTCGCTCCCCTGGTCCTCTGTCTGTGTCTCCTGTGAAAGCTGGGAGACCAGAGCCCCCTTTAGGGCTCCTGGAGTTCAGGGAAGACCTGCCCATCCAGGACTCCAGATGCCAGGAACCCTACTGCCCGCATGCAAGGACCAGCATCTCCTGAGTGGGTGTCTGGGCTCACCTGGGGGGCAGGATACCTGGGGACAGCTCAGGACACATACACACACAGTAGGCCCTCAATAAAAGCAACATCCCTTCACATCCGGGGGTACGTGTCGTCGGCATCCAGCCCAGGAGGGGTGTGAAAATGGCTCCTGGTTGGACCTGGGGTGCAGGAGTGCCTGAGTCTTCGGTTCAGGCCAGAAGGACTCAGGAGCTGTGAAGAGGGCTTTGTACAGATGCTGCTTGAACATCTTTCAGGACACAGTCTAGGCTCCAGTAGGCACCTCCAGCCACACACTGGTGCACACACACACACCCCACCCCTGTACACACACATCCCTGCACACACGCACACCAGCCCTGCACACACACCCCTGCACACACAGTAGTCCTGCACACACACAAGCCTTGCACACACCCCACCCTGCACACACACCCCTGCACACACACACCCCTGCACACACGCACCCCACCCTGGCACACACCCCTGCATACACCCCTGCACACACCCCCCACCCATCCACACACCCCTGTACACACACACCAGCCCTGCACACACGCATACCTCTGCACACACACACACCTCTGCACACACACACCAGCCCTGCACACACGCATACCTCTGCACACACACACACCAGCCCTGCACACACGCATACCTCTGCACACACACACACCTCTGCACACACACACCAGCCCTGCACACACGCATACCTCTGCACACACACACACCTCTGCACACACACACCAGCCCTGCACACACGCATACCTCTGCACACACACACACCAGCCCTGCACACACGCATACCTCTGCACACACACACCAGCCCTGCACACAAGCCTTGCACATACCCCACTCCTGCACATACCCCAGCCCTGCACACACACCCCTGCACACACACCTCGCCACCCCTGCACTCACACCCCACCCCTGCACACACACCCCCACCCCTGCACACACCCCTGCACATGCACACACACCCCTGCACACACCCCCCACCCATCCACACACCCCTGCACACACACACACCAGCCCTGCACACACATCCCTGCACACATGCATACCAGCCCTGCACACATACAAGCCTTGCACACACCCCACTCCTGCACATATCCCAGCCCTGCACACATACCCCTGCACACACACCCCACCCCTGCTCATTCTGATTCTGTAAACATGGCTAAGGGCCTAGGAATCTGTACTGGCAGAACCATTCCCTTTATCCAGCCTTTTTTTTTGAGATGGAATCTTGCTCTGTCGCCCAGGCTGGAGTGCAGTGGTGTGATCTTGGCTCACTACAACATCTGCCTCCCAAGTTCAAGTAATTCTCCTGCCTCAACCTCCTGAGTAGCTGGGACTACAGATGTGCCCCACCACACCCAGTTAATTTTAGTAGAGACAGGGTTTCACCATGTTGCTCAGGCTGGTTTCCAACACCTGACTTCAGGTGATCCGCCCGCCTCAGCCTCCCACAGTGCTGGGATTACAGGCATGAGCCACTGTGCCCGGCCCAGCCTCTTATGGCAAATGGGGAGGCAGGGTCTGAGTCAGGGTAGCCCTAGGGCTCCCTTCCACTGTGGGCAGCAGAACCAGGCCAACCACAAGGACAGATGTCCAGGTGTGAGCTGCCCAGCACCAGGTCCTCCTCGGTGGAGCCTAGGGCTCAGTGCCTTCCCATATGGGCCTCCAAGGGTTCGTCTTGAAATGCACACAGGGCAGGATAGGATCCCCCACACTGCTGCTGCCCCACCCTGGAGGGCCCTGGGGTTGAGGGAACCGCCTGCACAGCCCCCATCTCCCTCAGCTTCTGTTAGTGAGGAAGTGTGAAGCCATTGGGCCCAGGTCACTTCCAGATCTGACTTCGTAGGGAGAAGGCTGGGTGGAGGTGACCACAGCATCGGGGGTGCAGGCGGGGCAACCACAGCATGGGGGGTGCGGGCGGGGCGACCACAGTGTGGGGGTTGCGGGCGGGGCGACCACAGCGTCCGGGGTGGAGGTGGGGTGACCACAGCATGGGGGGGTGCCGGTGCGGCAACCATGGCATCGGGGGTGCGGGTGGGGCGACCACACGGGGGTGCAGGCAGGGTGAGAGGCTTCACTCCCCACTGGCCAGGCCTTGGCTGGGGGCCCTGAGTCGAGGACCAGGGGCTCCGGCGTCTGTGCCCTTCCATGAAGCAGTAGCCCCCACAGGTGGCTCTGAAGCCTCCAGAAGGGATGTGTGTTGATCTTCCAGGATCCGCTTATCAATAATCGTCCTGTCTGTTCCCCTCCCAGCCTGGCATTTTCCTTCTGGGACTGGAGACTCCGGGGGTCCCTGGTGGGCTGCAGGCTGCAGGGGTATTAGGCCTAATTTTATTAACAATATTTATAGGGTCCAGCCCTACAGGGTCTGTGGGTTTTTCTCCTCATATGTGGAGATGAGAGATCATAGAAATAAAGACACAAAACAAAGAAGAAAAGGCAGCTGGGCCCGGGGGACCACTATCACCTAGACGTGGAGACTGGTAGTTGCCCCGAATGCCAGGCTGTGCTGATATTGGATACAAGGCAAAAGGGGCAGGGTAAGGAGTGAGAGCCATCTCCAATGATAGGTAAGGTCACGCGAGTCACGTGTCCACTGGACAGGAGGCCCTCCCCTGTTCGGCAGCCGAGGCGGAGAGAAAGGACAGCTTACACCGTTATTTCTTCTATGCATTTCAAAGACTTTTAGTACTTTCACTAATTCTGCTGCTGCTATCTGGAAGGTGGAGCCAGGTGTACAGGGTGGAACATGAAAGTGAAACAGGGGCGTGACCGCTGAAGTACAGCATCACAGGGAGACACTCAGGCCTCCGGAGGGCTGTGGGCGGGCCTGACTGATGTCCGGCCCTCCACAAGAGGCGTGAAGCAGACAAGGATTATTACAATATTAGCATAAACAGTAATGCTACAAACTGATAGTTAATAACGTATCATCATAGCTATCATCTATTTCTAGTGTACCTATTCTTATATATTTATTATACTGGAACAGCGAGTGCCCTCGGTCTCTCGCCTTGGCACCTGCGTGGCTTGCCGCCCACAAGTATTTTCTCATGAGAAGAGCTTTAATCCTAGTCTGAAAATAATCCTCACTACCTTAAATTCACACCAAAGTGTCCAGAAAGACAGCACCTTAACTGTCACCCCAGGAACGTACCTGCTTCCCCGAATCCTTCCCGCGAGCCGGTCAGTGTTCCTGCGTCCTGAGTTCCAGCCTCAGGCTGGAAACAGACCTTTCCAGAGGAGGCTGGGAAGGAGCATAACCAACCCTGGAGGGCTGGGAATTCCGGCAAGAGGTGACATGGAGGCAGGAGGCGGAGCTGGAGCCTCCCCACGGTGCAGACCCCCATCCTGGGGTGCAGGCAGACCCCCAAGCTCCACCCCTCTGGGCCCTCTCTCTCTGGGAAGCCCCTCGAACTCCGTGGACTGTGAGGATGTGGGAAGCGTGCCTGGGAGCGACAGGGCTGGCTCCGTGGCTGGAGCTGAGGGGAGGGACGCAACCCCTCCCAGTCCACATCCACATCCACAGTGACGCTTCACACCCAAAAAGTAATAATGAAGACCTATCAGGATGGTGGCACCTTAATTACTACTGGAATTTAAAACCGTGGACCTACCACGTAATAGCCACTGTGAAAGGATGTGGGGAGTGCTTGGAGCTTTTTTTTTTTTTTTTTTGACACAGAGTTTCGCTCTTGTTGCCCAGGCTGGAGTGGGGCTATCTCGTAATAAAAAGGGAAAAAGCTAACTTCCCAGTGGAGAAGCCTGAGGATGCCACTGCACCCAGGCTTTTGGGTGAAGGTCACAAATTCACCAGCGCTAAGACACAGGGACGCCACACCCCTGCCACCGAGAAGTCATGAAGACTCCCCACATCGTGGGAAAACCGCACCCCCAGCAGAGGAGCATTCTGCAAAATAGCAGCCAGCAGGTTTCAAACCATTCAGGTCATGAAAGAAAACCGAGGAACTGTTCCAGATTGGAGGTGGCAGCACCAGGACGTGCAGCGGGGACGTCAGACCAGAGACTGTCAGGAGCACCACGGTGCCCAGCAAGCGTCCCGGTTTGGCTGAGGTGCACAAAGACCATGTTATGCAAGTTTTAAATGATTTCAAAGTAAGAACCTAACACGGGAGATTCTGTCGGTTTGGACGGGGTCTGAGAATGAGCACTGCCGTCTGCCCAGCCCCCCGCAGTGAACACTCCAGGAGCCCGTCCTCAGTTGTGGGGAGATGGCTGCATCCAGAGGCTCACCCAAGGCTCCAAAGCAAAGCTTGAGAAAGTTTCCAGGGATCCATTTGTTTATTTACAACAGCATTCTAGGAAAAAGGTGAACAGGCCCCTCCCCCCAGTGCCCAAGGGGACAGGACTGAGGCAGCCCCTACCCTGCCCATGGCTCTGCAGAGCTCTGCACCCTCCCCAAGGCTGTTACCCACGATGGATAGGACGTTCTCTCAACACCAGGGTTGATTTTGGGGAGGCTGGAGGGAACCACATCCAGGACCTGCCAACACCAGCCCCTCCCTGGGGGGGCTCCCAAGTTCTGAAAAAAAAAAACCAAACGCAGTGAGCCAAAGTCGAGGTCTTCACGTTCCTGCACGTTAACAGCCACGACACCGCTGCGGCCTCAGCATGGGCTGCGAGGGATGGGCAGGACTGAGGGGGGCGGGGACCCACACTCCCTGCCAGCCGCCCACCACCTGCCTTTTCTACTTTGGCAAAAAAACACAAAAAAACAGAAAATCCTGGAACCCTAAAGACAATGAAGTAAACTCTAGGAAATGGAAAAGACAGCAGCCCAAAGCCTCTCCGCCTCCCGGCAAGTCCTTCCCAAGAGCTGCTGGCAGCTCTCCAGGGCCACAGTGGCAGGTTTTCCCAAAGGAGCCCCAACCCCAGCCCCGCTAAAGACGGCTCTCCTGAGCGCCCTTCACCAGCTGCTGTGGCTTCCAAGCTGGGAAGGCACCCAGTCGTTTACAGACGGTAGAGGTGACACAGGCAGCATCGTCCGAAGCGAGGCCCCAGGGAAAGGTCCTCTGGGAGAACCAGGCTGCTCACTGGGAGGAGCCACAGACACATCCTCTCAGACTGCACCAGCCAGCGGAGGGGCTCTGCCGAGGAGACAGACAGCACAGCCCACGTGGCCAAAGGCACCTCCAGAGGCAGCAGCTGAGTGAGGATGAAGATGGCAGGGTGGGCACACTTGGATGTGGATCTGGGTGACAATTCTGTCCCCATGGACTGGGCAGCTTTAGGAACTGAGGGAGCGCAGGAGGCCAGGGGGCTCAGCCAGCTGGTAGGGGCAGCCGAGACCCCACTCCTGGAATGATGGAGGAGGAGGGTGTCATTGTAAATGCCACCAGGACGGCACCGGGTGGCACCTGACATCCCCCAGCACACACAGGCCTGTGGTACCTCCTGCCCGCTGAGGGGGTGTGGAGAGGCCTCAGGGAGTTGCTTGGCAACAGGGTAGCCCTGACCCCCTCTGGCTGATGAGGAAGCAGCATGTCTGCTGCCCCAGAGTCTGAAGGCCCCTACAGTGCTGGGTAAAAGTCCACAGGGCCCCTCCGGCCTCCCTGCTGTGGGCCCAGAGTCACAGAAATCACCCCCACAAATTTGCAGAAACTCAACACCAGGACGCAGACCCACCACCCAACCTAAAAGAACAGGAACACCCTGAGGCCACGCAGGCCTGGCAAGTGAGAGACACAGAGTGGCTGCCGGTCACAGCTCCGCAGGGCCAGCACAAAGGCAAGACGCGGTGGGGAGAGGACAGGAACCTTCCAGCACACCATGGGGCGGAGGTGGTGCACTGCGGCGGGCACGGCTAGTTCCTCAAGGCGGCCAACCTGGAAACCAACAACGCGACTCGGGTCAGGGCAGGGGAAGGGCTCTGACCACCACGTGCTCCCAGCGAAGGTGTCTCCTCCGTGTGGTGCGCAATGGCCCTTCTCCTCCTCAGTGTCCTGAGAGAACATGAGTGACAGGCCTTGGAAACAGACACGCCCGTCCCACTTTCACCTGATCCGTTAGGAAGGGCGCAGTATTCTAAAGTGCACTGCAGACGTGCGTAAACGCCACGCCCGACACACACTGAAGCCTCCATGCCAGCTGGAGCAGGATAGGGCAGCAGCGGGCGGCTTGGCTCGGGGGCAGCTACGGCTGGGGCCTCTGAGTTGAGATCAGGGCTCCCTGGTAGGAGCCTTAGCCCGAGCTCTCCTCCAGCCTCTAACCCCCAATGCCCTCTCCCTTCCCACAGCACCAGAGTATGGGGCACACAGCGTTTCGGGACCGACCCTACCTCCGTGACAGCTGGTCCTCCTGGCTGCGCACAGAGCTCTCGCCCACGGCAGAGGCGCCCTCCGGCAGCTGGCTGAGCTGGTCCAGCACCTCCAGGCCATTCTCCTCAGCGATCTGCATGATGAGGCTGTCCACCTGCTCCTGCGGTGTGGTCAGCGTGGTGGCCGAGCTCATGGAGTCCTCCATCACCTGGGGGCAGGGGCACGCTCTGGACAACAGGTGGGGCCCAGGCCCACGAGGCCCCACTCAGCTTCACAAGGGTCTGACCACACTTTTCGTTCCCTCACACAGCCAGCCACCTTCTTGCCCTGTTCTCTCAGGGACTCTCTCTGCCTCACCTTCCACCAGGAGCCTTTCCTGCCCCCACACCCAGCCCCACCCTCTGACTGCGCCATGCCTGCTGCCTTGGGTGGACATCTTTCTACACCTCTGCATGCTTGTTTGCTGTCTGAGCCTCCCCACAAGGAGCCAGGTGCCTGCAGGAGGCCCCTGCCACCCTGCCCACCCTACCTGTCAGGGTCCTGGCAGGGACCCAGCACAGAGGATGCTTGGTGACGTCAGGGAGCAACCACAGGTACGCAGAGACAGCATGTCAGCCTGTGGGCCACCCCCCATGAGCTGCCCACACACCCTCCTTGTCCCCAGGCCACAGCCCAAGGGCAGGGGCACATACCGACGTGTGGACGTCCAGGTTCTGCACCTGCTGCTCGAACCTGTCCATCACTGACGAGACCTTCTGTAGGTCCATGGTGCTCAGGGCCTTGTCCAGAGCTTTGGTCACCTGGGCCATGTTCTTGGTCACCTGAGACAGGAGGGGGTGCAGGAGGGAACGGGATGAAAGGCAAGTGGAGCTCATGCACCAGGGATGGTCCCCTGGGCTCTGACAGGAGAGCTGCGGCACCCCAGCCCTGCCCCACAAAACCCCAGCTCTGGGCTGAGCCATCATCTGGATCCTATGGAAAGACCAACTCCACGAAAAAGGCTGTGGAGACCCAGGGTGGTGTCACCGGAGAAAAGGCTGCTGATGTTGGGTCTCCAGGACTGCTGTGCCCTCCTGGCCCACCTGCACTGTGGGAAGGAAATGCCTGAGACAGCGAAGGCTCTGCTGTGACGTCCCCTGACCCAGCAGATGAGCCTAGCCATGCAGGCTCTGTCTCCTGTGGCAGCTGCCAAGACTGAGGCCTGGCTGGGCACAGTGACAGTGAGTGGTTCACGCCTACAATTCCAGCACTCTGGGAGGCCGAGGTGGGAGGATTGCTCGAGGCCAGGAGTTTGAGACCAGCGTGGACAACATAGACACCCTGTCTCTACATAAAAATGAAAAAAATCAGCCAGGCGTGGCGGATGCCTGACATCGTGATCTCAGCTACCTGGGAGGCTGAGGCAGGAGGATCGCTTGAGCCCAGGAGGTTGAGACTGCAGTGAGCTGTGACTGAACCACTGCACTCCAGCCTGGGTGACAGAGCAAGACAGTCTCTAAATATTACCAAAAAAAAAAAAAAAAGGCCCAAGTCCTATCAAGAGGTCCTTCCTGAGGCATCAGTGCAAGTGAGGGTGCAGCCTCAAGGTGCCCCCCCAGCACTGCCCAGCCCATGCTGACCCAGCTTCCCTCAACTCTGAGCTGCCCCAGATCCAGACCATAGAGCCCACTCTTGCCTCAGTCGGCAGACGCCACCCATCTGGCACCAGGGCCCCACACTCACCCCCTTCATGGTCACGGCCGTCTGCACCTTGGAGGCCACTGCGTCTACGCGGGACGCCATCCGAAGCCAGTTCACACCTTCGTTCTTCTTGCGGATGGCGTTCTCGGCGTACACACGGGCGCACTCTACGTTCTTCTGCTGAAGGGCCTGCAACGCGGGGAAAAGCAGCTGGAGAACCTAGTGGTGCGTGTGCCCCTGCGGAGGAGCCCAGTGGGTTTTTTTTTTTTTTTGAGACGGAGTCTCGCTCTGTCGCCCAGGCTGGAGGGCAGTGGCGCGATTGCAAGCTCTGCCTTCCGGGTTCACACCATTCTCCTGCCTCAGCCTCCCAAGTAGCTGGGACTACAGGCGCCGCCACCACGCCTGGGTAATTGTTTGTATTTTTAGTAGAGATGGGGTTTCACCGTGTTCGCCAGGATGGTCTCGAACTCCTGACCTCGTGATCCACCTGCCTCGGCCTCCCAAAGTGCTGGGATTACAGGCATGAGCCACCGTGCCCAGCCGCAGGAGCCCAGTGTTGACTGCTCCTGGACGCCACTGGCTAGGGTGGACGGGCCTCTCCCCAGAGATGTTTGAGCTAAAAATGCAAACACTCAGGCCCCAGCCCAGCCCCACAAGCAGGCTTCTGCTCCCCGCTGCACCCCTCCAGCATTCCACCGGGCACGGGACACAGCGGGCGACACTCAGAGCCTGTGGCAGGCGGTTCTCCGAGCTCCTTTCTCCCTGGGAGCCTGGTTGTGGGTGAAGAATTACCGAAGTCCAATACCGTGGGACCTACTTCACCGATTACGCAGTTTTAAGAGCTGCACAACATTCCATCTTCTTTTTTTTTTTTGGAGGTGGAATCTCGCTCTGTGGCCCAGAATGGAGTGCAGTGGTGTGATCTCGGCTCACTGCAACCTCCACCTCCTGGGCTCAAGCACTTCTCCCACCTCAGTCTTCCGAGTAGCCGGGACTACAGGCGTGAATCACTGCGCCCGGCCTAGATGCCTCCTTTCCTTCTGCCCTGTCCATCATGGGAAGGGGACCCCTCCTGGAGAGGCACCCCTGTGAGTCTCCAGCCCCTCCCACCCCATGATGCCCTAGGCACCAGCTCTGTAAGGAGAAGGGAGAGAAAAATGATAGGATCCGCCGGGCCCGGTGGCTCACACCTGTAATCCCAGCACTTTGGGAGGCCGAGGCAGGTGGATCACCTGAGGTCAGGAGTTTGACACCAGCTTGGCCAACATGGCAAAACCCCATTTCTACTAAAAATACAAAAATTAGCCAGGCGTGGTGGTGCACGCCTGTAATCCCAGCTACTCAGAAGGCTGAGGCAGGAGAATCACCTGAACCCAGGAGGCAGAGGTTGCAGTGAGCCGAGATTGCACCTCTGCACTCCAGCTGGGTGACAGTGAGACTCCATCTCAAAAAAAAAAAAAAAACCAAAAGATAGGATCGTGGCAGGCAGCTAGCTAGAAGCCCTCTTCCTATACTTTATGGCAAAATCAAGTTCAGAATGTTGGAAATGGAAAGAAGAAAAAGAACGAAAGCAATCCACTCATCTCTATGCTCCGGATGCCCTCAGTGGGCTGGGAAGGTCTGGCAGGGCTGTAGAGCAGGGATAGAAGCCACTCCGGGCTCCACCACACACAGCACCTCCCTTCCTGTTTGTCTCATGTGGGAAGCAAATACTCTGAGGCTCAGAAATCATGGTGAGGATTAGGCTGGGCACAGTGGTTCATGCCTGTAATCCCAGCACTTTTGGAGGCCAAGGCGGGCGGGTCACTTGAGGCCAAGAGTTCGAGACCAGCCTGACCAACATGGCGAAACCCTGTCTCTACAAAAAACTTTAAAAATTAGCTGGGTGCAGGCCTGTAGTCCTAGCTACTTGTGAGGGTCAGGCCCTAGAATCACTTGAACCCGGGAGGCGGAGGTTGCAGTGAGACGAGATCGCACCTCTGCACTCCAGCCTGGGCAACAGAGCGAAACTCTGTCTCAAAAAAACAAAACAGGCCGGGCGCGGTGGCTCAAGCCTGTAATCCCAGCACTTTTGGAGCCGAGACGGAGCGGATCACGAGGTCAGCAGATGAGACCCATCCTTGGCGTACGCGGTGAAACCCCGTCTTTCTACTAAAAATTACAAAACTAAGCCGAGCGAGGTGGCGGGCGCCTTAGTCCCAAAGCTACTGCAGGAGGGCTGAGAGGCAGGAGAATGGCGTGAACCCGGTAGCGGAGCTTGCAGTGAGCTGAGGATCCGGCCACTGCACTCCAGTCCGGGCGACAGAGCGAGGACTCCGCCTCAAAAAAAAAAAAAAAAAAAAAAAAAAAAAAAATACCTATATGTATAGTAGTATATATTATATAGTATACACACAGCACACCACTCATCTATATATCTTCCAGGGTGAGGATTAAGTTATGATTAGAAGTGCCCTGGCCCCTTCCCCAAAAGGCCATCAAAACAAAACAGAACGCACAAAATAAAGGGCAGAACAAGGACCAGAAGACCAGAGCCGGAGGAGTCAGACAGAAGACAGAGCCGAGAGTCAGACAAGAAGACAGAGCCGGAGAGTCAGACAGAAGACAGAGCCGGAGAGTCAGACAGAAGACAGAGCCGGAGAGTCAGACAGAAGACAGAGCCGGAGAGTCAGGCCCCACGGCCCCGGGCCTCACCTTCTTCACTTTGGCCTGCTCTGCCTTGGAGTCCTTCTCCGCCTTCTTGGCCAGCTTCTCCAGCTGCTTCGCCGTGAACTGAGCAGAAGCCAGAACGTCCTGGGTCAGACATGTGGAGCCCATCCCCCAGGCCTTGCTCTCCACACCCCACCCCTGTGCCCACAGGTTCTAAGCACCCATCAGCCAGCCTGGACCCAGCACACGGCAGGGAAGGCACGAAGCCTGCAGGCGTGCATCCTGGGCAGTGAGAGGTAGCGCCAGCTGGAGGAGGACGCTGCCTGCTCTGCCTCAGGCTCTGTCTGGGTTTTCTCCAGTGTCTGTGTTCTCTGTGAACACCCTCACCCAAGGCCTCCTCCAGAGCGGAAGGGGCCAAAACCTCTCGTTCTGGTCTCAACTCCTGCTTATAGATGGATCTCAACGTAAAAGAAAGACTCCAGAAAACTCATTTCAGGCTACCCCTACGTCGTAAGACAGAATTCCAGGTAAAAACACAACTGAAAATGTTATCTTGAGAGAATGCTGTGGATGCAACAGGTTGCTGGGCAGCACACACAGCTGCTGGGGGCCTAACTGCTCTGCCAGCACCACAAGGAAACAGGGGCTCTGGCAACCCATCTGGAACCACAGACGCCACAGGGTTCAGGACGGCCAGCACAGTGCCACAGGGTTCAGGACACAAGCAGGCCTCAGCGGGTCCCCTCTGTGCCCAGCAGCATCTGACAGACCCACCATGATGGCAGAAGCTCCCAGGAGCTCAGGGCCAGCGACAAGGCAAGATGAAGCTGGCCACGGAGGAGCAGCCAGGAGCACATCCCAGGGAAATGCACAGAAACCTGCCCTGGATTACTGGAATCTGCAACCACCACCCCACATGGAAGGAATACTCAGAAAGCTTTCCTTCAAATGATCTCAAAGAATGAGTCCACACAGCGGAACACCAAGGCCTAATGCCCAAGCTGTCTTTCTTAAGATAACACTCCGGGCCGGGCGTGGTGGCTCACGCCTGTAATCCCAGCACTTTGGGAGGCTGAAGTGGGCGGATCACGAGGTCAAGAGATCGAGACCATCCTGGCCAACATGGTGAAACCCCGTCCCTATTAAAACCGTAAAAAAAAATTAGCTGGGTGTGGTGGTGGGCGCCTGTAGTCCCAGCTACTCAGGAGGCTGAGGCAGAAGGATCACTTGAACCCGGGAGGCAGAGGTTGCAGTGAGCCGAGATCGTGCCATTGCACTCCAGCCTGGGCGACAGAGCGAGATGTCATCTCAAAAAGAAAAAAAGATAACACTCCATCTTTCATAGATGACCCTAACGATCTGCCTCCACTTAGCCTGAGATAAGAAAAGAACTAATGTCACCAAGCTGGCTCAATAATCCCCTCCTTGGTCAGCAGTCTGAGCCCTGTGTGGTGGTCACTCGACTATTACATCATCTGCCCAACTGTTTCTGTGGCTCTGAGTGAGTGTGGCTTATACTATCTGTCCTCACCAGAACAGGGCTGGGGTGAACTGCCATTCAGTACATACCTTCAACTGGAACAGGGTATCTGCAAAGAGAGAGGGAATGGTTTGAGGATTGGAATGGGATGTTACCCTTCTAGCAGGCAGAACTTACTAGGATCCTTCTAGACACCAGGAGCTAGAACACAGAACACACCTGCCTGGGGTCTTCGGGGAGCCCCCCAACAAGGGAGGCACAAGACAGATTCGTGTGCCAGCCCTGGCCCCTTGCTAGCCACAGGGCGCAGCAAATGCAGACCCTCCCTCCCCGTTTCCTTGTTAGGAACATGAGGATGGCACCAGTCAATCTTAGAGGGTTAGTGTGAGGACGGAAGAGGTCATGGACGCAGCATCTTTTGGGCACGGTTAGAATCCAAAAGATGGTGGTTTATAATTAATGCAACTTGGCAAAAGCCCCTTGGGATTATTTCCCAATTTAAAAGTTCACCTGTAATCCCAGCACTCTGGGGGGGCCGAGGCCAGTGGATCATTTGAAGCCAGGGGTTTGAGGCCAGCCTGGGCCAATTTAAAAGTTCAGTACTTGACAGTTCACTTTTTACAGACTCTTTCTCCCCAAAGGTAAATGGATAAAAATAGCAAGGTGGTAACTCTTAGGCATCAAAGAGCTGATTTCCACTGGGCACAGTCGCTCAAGCCCGTAATCACAGCACTTTGGGAGGCAGAGGCGGGCGGATCACTTGAGGTGAGAAGTTCGAGACCAGCCTAGGGAATGTAGTCAGACCTCATTCTATTAGAAAAAAATATTTCTTTTGGCCGAGTGCAGTGGCTCACACCCGTAATCCCAGCACTTTGGGAGGCCGAGGCAGGTGGGTCACGAGGTCAGGAACTCGAGACCATCCTGGCTAACATGGTGAAACCCCATCTGTACTAAAATACGAAAATTAGCCGGGCATGGTGGCAGGTGCCTGTAGTCCCAGCTACTTGGGAGGCTGAGGCAGGAGAATGGCGTGAACCCGGGAGTCGGAGCTTGCAGTGAGCTGAGATCCAGCCACTGCATTCCAGCCTGGGTAACAGAGCAAGACTCTGAAAAAAAAAAAAAGAGAGAAAAATATATCTTTTAAAAAGGTAGGATTGATCTGAATTCATTCAACTGCTAAATTTGGAGTGACCCCTGATTCCTCAAAGGGCTTCACCACACCAGCCAGAATGAGGAAGTGGAGCCTGTGAGTGAGGTAACAGAGTGTTCACAAATGCAAATCAAGGCTCCAAGACGAGACTCCTGGGGTTCCAGTGAGCTCGGGCATCGTTCAGTCTATCGCCTGTCCGTGTAGGTGTGGTCAAGGCCAAGTTCAATCTATCATCTATCAGTGCAGTGTGGTCAAGGCCAAGGTTATGTGTGACTGGAAAACAGCCAGGCTGACCCAGGTGACACAGTGCAGGCCACGCAGGCCTTCCCACCCAACTTACCGTGGGATGCTGGCCAAACCACCCCTCCTCACCTCAGCTTTCTTCTCCAGCCGTGTGCGGCAGCACAAAAACCCAGCTAAGGCAAAATCTGACTCTGTGGAAATCTGACATGGGCTTGAGAGAAGTCCCCTCAAGAGCTGAGTGAGCTGTGGAGTGAAAAGTCACAATTTTTTTTTTTTTTTTTGAGACAGATTCTTGCTCTGTCACCCAGGCTGGAGTGCAGTGGTGCAATCTTGGCTCACTGCAACCTCTGCCTCCCGGGTTCAAGTGATTCTCCTGCCTCAGCCTCCCAAGTAGTTGGAATTAAAGGTGCCTGCCACCATGCCCGGCTAATTTTTGTATTTTTAGTAGAGATGGGGTTTCACCATGTTGGCCAGGCTAGTCTCAAACTCCTGACCTCCCGTGATCCACCCACCTCGGCCTCCCAAAGTGCCGGGACCCTGAGCCACCACGCCTGGCCTCCCAGAGTGCTGGGGTTGCAGCCCTGAGCCACCATACCTGGCCTGGCCAGCATATTTTTTGTAGCGGGAGGTAGATGCTCTCTTTCATCTTCTCTCGAGGCAATCTGTAGAAAATCTCTACACGTTTCCTTCATGATGACATGGTGGCACTATAGCTTTTCACACTTCAAAAAGTATTTTCTTAGACAGAGTCTCGCTCTGTCGCCCAGGCTGGGGTGCCACGGCACGATCTCAGCTCACTGCAAGCTCTGCCTCCGGTTTCACACCATTCTCCGGCCTCAGCCTCCCAAGTAGCTAGGACTACAGGCGCCCATCACCACGCCCAGCTAATTGTTTGTATTTTTAGTAGAGACGGGGTTTCACCATGTTAGCCAGGATGGTCTCGATCTCCTGACCTTGTGATCTGCCCGCCTACGGCCTCCCAAAGTGCTGGGATTACAGACTGAGCCGCTGCACTCGGTCCTGCAAAAAGTATTTTTAAAAGCATGCCCATCACATCAGCCCAACGTTTCAGCAAATGCAGGACTTCATTCTGCCAGATTCATCCTGTTCTTTAGTATCCCTGAGCACAGAGCCGGCCCCAGGTGGAGAAGGTCAGAACCAGGGTGTTCCATTGCCTGGAGCCCCTTGCCTTGGGCTGGTTCCTGCTCAAACCTCTGCCTCTCCATCTGGAGAATGGACACAAAGAGCTGCTGTGACCAGGGCCTGGCACTTTTTGTCTGAGCTCTTCTCATTTGTCCTGATGCTGTTTGGAGGGAGGGGGTGCAACTGTCACTTTTTCCTGTGCCCTCTGACCCGATATTCCAGGGCCCGAAAGGCCGAACAGGCATCGCTCAGTCCCCTCTACCGAGCTGGCGGGGAAGGGCACCTGACGCTGAGGAGTGCCAGGGGCGGGGAAAAGGGTCCTGGGTCGGTGGTCAGGGGTCGAGGCTTAGGGCAAGGGATCCTGGGTCAGGGGTCTAGGTCCCGGGTCCATGGTTGGGGGTCGGAGGTCGAGGCCCCGGGGAAGGCGTACCGGGTTGAGAGTTGGGGGTGGCGGCCTGGGGGAAGGGGTCCCGGTCAGCGGCCGGGAGTCGAGGCCCGGGAGAAGGGGTCCCGGGTGGGTGGTCGAGACCCCAGGAAAGAGGTCCCGGGTCGGGGATCGAGGGTCGAGGCCCGGGGGAAGGGGTCCCGGGTCGGTGGTTGAGGCCCCGGGGAATGGGTCTGGGTCGAGGATCGGGGGTTGAGGCCCTGGGGAAGGGGTCCTGGATCTGGGATCGAGGGTCGAGGCCTGAGAGCTCTCCCGAGCCCCCGCCCGCGGCCCCAGGTGGGCGGAGCCCACGCCAGTGGGAGAAGCGGCCCCGCCCCGCGCACGAGTCCCCGGAGGACGGCCGCGACCTCTTACCGTCCATGGCCACAATGACAGGAGCAGCACTCGGAGAGGGAGAAGGGACGCCGACTCCGGGCGGCCTCAGGTCCCGGCAGCGATCGAACCGACCAAGCTGCACCCGGCGGGGACTTCCGGGGTCACCGCCCCGCTTCCGGTCGCATGGGCTGCTCTCGCGAGAGGATGGTGGCCGGTCCCGCGAGAGGAGCGGGGCGGGGCTGCGCGGCGCGCCGTCGCCATGGTGACGCGCGCCGCGGCCGCGAGGACCTTTTGTCGGTCGTTCCGGGCTGCGCGGCCGCGGAGGTGCGGGGACCCGGGCTTGCCCCGGCGGGGGCGGTGGGCTCACCTATGGGCCTTT
>NW_016803268.1:417573-433860 GCF_001698545.2 Rhinopithecus bieti | reverse complement strand
CCCGGGCTTGCCCCGGCGGGGGCGGTGGGCTCACCTATGGGCCTTTCCAAAAGCAAACAGAAACCCAGGAAAGGTAAAGGGGGCGCAGGCGCTGGGCTCCCCGCGTCTCCGCCCCTCGGCGCGGGCCCAGGGCGGGGCTGGGCGGGGCGGCGCGAGCGCAGGCGCCGACCTCGGCCCGGGGCGAACCGTTCCTGCCTCCGAGTCCGCCACGGACGGTGCCTTAAGTATCTTCCCGCCTGAGGCAGTTACGGAAACGGAGAGACTCGAGACTTTGAAGCCAGCTTATTCTAGACCCAAGCAGGCGACTGAAGACGGTGGGACCCACTGCCCTGGATTCGGTAAGTCCCGGGTCTAACGGATGATCCATATATTTCAGGTGAGGAGCAAAAGAAGGGATCCACCTATTCGGTTCCAAAACCTAAGGATAAGTTGATGGAGAAGCATTCCCAGGAACCCAGGCAGGCAGACAGGGAGTCGGAGAAGCCTGTGGACAGCCTCCACCCGGGGGCCGGGACAGCCAAGCACCTGTTGCCGGCAGCTTCGCTGGAAGGTAGGAGACGGCGGGAGGGAGCGAAGCGAGTTCAGCGGCTTGGAGGATCTGGGGCTGGGGTGAGAAGCCTACTTCTGAGACCTTACCGGATGGACACTAGTGGCAGGCACGCGCCCTCAAGTTGAAACTGGTTTGTTTTAGGAACTTTATGTAGGAGGTAAATATCCAGAATTCTTGGTTGAAAACATAAGTTTAATGAAAATATAGGTCAGTTCCCGAGTGATAAGTATGTACCAGGTGGTCGAGGGGCTGAAGCAGTGTGCGTGTGTCTCACCTGAGGTTCTCCTGGAGGGCTGAGTATCTTGGTGCCACCGAGAATCCCTCAGCGTCCGCACACTGGAACAGAGCCTTGGGAGGCCGTCCCAGGCTGGAGTGTAGCTCTCCGAGGGCTGCTGGCGCAAGCACATTGTGGAGGGTGACAGAGAAGTAGAACCTGGGTGCGACAAAGGCGTCTTTTATAACAGCCTAGTGTGACCAGACCTTTGGGTGTGTGTGGGGAAGATGAGGCCCTAACAGTAGGAAGAAGCTAGAATACAAAGTTTTCTATCAGTTTTACCACATGGAGCTGGAAGT
The DNA here is from genome assembly GCF_001698545.2 of Rhinopithecus bieti. NCBI lineage: Eukaryota > Metazoa > Chordata > Mammalia > Primates > Cercopithecidae > Rhinopithecus > Rhinopithecus bieti. Next base: position 432,737 of record NW_016803268.1, on the reverse strand, counting down.
GTTAAATAGTTTAAACAACGGAGTTTAAACAATGCTGCCTGGCGCAGTGGTTCACACCTGTCGTCCCAGCTACTTGGCGGACCGAGGCAGGAGGATCTTTTGAGGCCAGAAGTTCAAGACCAGCTTGGGCAACATAGTGAGACCCTGTCTCTACAAAAAACAAATATTTAAAAATAAAAAACGAGGGCGGCATGATGGGGTCTGTGCCTACCAACAGGGAAGCAAGTTCCCAGGGGAGGTGGCTCCATCAGAGACCCATTGCTGTTGGCCCAGTGGGAGCCAGCGAGGCCTTGCAGTACGAATTTTAGAAAGGTCAAGCAGGCAGAACCCGCAGAGCCTGTCATCTGAGGAGATTGGGGGCCTATGCCAGGAGGAAGTGTTTCAGTTTCATCACAAGGATGAACCACTCGGCTGGGCACGGTGGCTCACGCCTGTAATCCCAGCACTTTGGGAGACCAAGGTGGGTGGATCACTTAAGGTCAGGAGTTCAAGACCAGCCTGGCCAACATGGTGAAACCCCATCTCTACTAAAAATACAAAAATTAGCTGGGCATGGTGGCATCTGCCTGTAATCCCAGCTACTCAGGAGGCTGAGGCAGGAGAATTGCTTGAACCGGGACCTGGGAGGTGGAGGTAGCAGTGAGCGAGATCACGCCACTGTACTCCAGCCTGGGCTATAGAGTGAGACTGTCTCAAAAAAAAAAAAAAAAAAAAAAGAATGAACCACTCGGGTCAGACAAGAAGGAGTGTCGGGAATGACTGGCCTGCTAGGCAGAGGAGCTGGGTCTGGACTGGTTCAGATAGGCTTGTGGGATCAAGGGCTGGAAGTAGGAGGCTCTGGGCCTTGGACTTGGAAGAAAGGCCTGGATTTGAATTCCCAACTTTGGAACCCCTCACTAGAGGATAGAAGTCTGCAGGAATAGCATCACCTTAGGGTGGCGGTTTGGAAAATGCTACCTGTCAGGGTGCTTTTAGCTGAAAGTTACAGAAAAGCTAAGTAAACACAGTTTTAACACAGGGATTTAATGTCTCACAAATGAAGGGTCAGAGGCAGGGCTTCCAGGTTGGCTTGTTAGCACATCCGTGACATCAAGGGCTTTGCATGTCTCTTCCTGACCACTCTCAGTGTCCACAGCCCCCAATGAGTGTACAGCCCCCACACGCAGGCAGGACTGCGTCTACTTCAAAGGCGTTGCTCCTTGCTTTATATTAGCAAGGAAACCTTTCCCAGGAAGGCTTCGCCTGCCCAGCCTCTCTAGGACACACTCAACAGTGCAGATTCCCCAGGGGCTGGAGTGAGCTGTGAAGCACAGCAGTGGGCAGGACCTCTACCAGCCACGGAAGTGGGGGAAGGAGGACCGCCTGTTGGAAAGGCCCCAGCAGTGTCTGTCACACCAGAGGGTGTGGGAGGAAGGTGGACATGAAGGGAAAACAACAGAGCAAGAGTGAGGACAGAGTTCAGGAGAGAAGATGAAGTGTACACGCTCTCCACGCAGTGATGGGCTGCGCGACAGTGAGGAGCAGGCTGCTGACTCCTTTGCCACACCGTGAAGGATCCTGAAGGTGGGACGCTAAGTGAGAAAAGCCAGAGGAAAGACCACTCATACTACAATTCCCTTTACATGAAATGTCCAGAAAAGACGAACACATTGCAGAGAGAAGCAGATGAGTGGTTGCTGGGCAGGAATGGGAGTCGACCACAGCTGAACACAAGGGGCCTTTGGAGGGTCACGGAAGTGGTTTAACCTGAATCTGAGCCTGGGAAGCAGTGCAGTTAGCAGTCCTGGTCCCTAAGCCCTTCCTATCCAGGAGCCAGACTTGTGAGTGAACAAGCCGTCAGTGATTCCAGGCTCTGGCTGGATCCTGGAGTCGTCTCAGCTTGGGACGTGCACCTCACGGGGAGCCAGCATCAGTGTCCAGCCCCAAGAGCCGCCCTGGACGTCTCAGTGAGTTTTTAGATGCATGCAGCTGCCTGGGCAACCACAGGTGATACCTGTCCTGAACCCATAAAATCCAGAGAAAAGCAAGTAGTTGTTTTAAGCTGCTGAGGCTTGGGGTAAATTACTATGGAGCAGTAGTGACCAGAACAGAAGGGCCATGATGGGGAGACAGTTTGGCCATGAGTTAATCACTGTGGCAGCTGTTGGGATATTGTTATGGCTTGGCTGTGTCCTCACCCAAATCTCATTTTGAATTCCCACATGTGGGAAGAACTGGGTGGGAAGGGATTGGATCATGGGGGCAGGTCTTTCCCATGCTGTTTTCGTGATAGTGAGTGAGTCTCACGAGATTCGATGGTTTTAAAACGGGAGTTTCCTGCATAAGCGCGCTCTCTGCCTGCTGCCATCCGTGTAAGACGTGACTTGCCCCTTCTTGCTTTCTGCTGTGATTGTGAGGCCTCCCCAGCCATGTGGAACTGTAAGTCCATTAAACCTTTTTCCTGAATAAATTATTCAGTCTCTGGTATGTCTTTATTAGCAGCATGAAAACGGACCAATACAGATATATTATATTGTTATCATGACTAATGCTGTATATGCTTAAATTTTTGCATTACAAAATTCACAGACATACAAACAGAGGTCTAACACATCACAGATTTATAGTCAGCTTATTCCACAGTGTTGGAAATTCTACCACAAATAAAGAACTTGGGAAAAAAGGAAGGAAATGTTAGAAGGAAACCTGAAAGACCTAGAACCTGGGCTCAGTCACTCCTGAGACAATCGGATTGGGTATTTGGGGATGAGTCAGTGCGAATTTGCTTCGATGTGGCAATGCTATTGTAGTTATGCTAAAACAATCCTTATCTGATAAGGAGGTATACTGCAACATTTATGGGTAAAATCATGTCTGAAATTACTTAAAGATACTCAGGACGCTGGGCGCGGTGGCTCATGCTGTAACCCTAGCACTGTGGGAGGCCGAGGAGGGTGGATCACTTGAGGTCAGGAGTTTGCGACCAGCCTGGCCAATATGGCAAAACCCCGTCTCTACAAAAAATACAAAAAAATTAGCTGGGCATGGTGGTGTGCACCTGTAATTTCAGCTAGTTTGGAGGCTGAGGCAGGAGAATCACTTGAACCCAGGAGGCAGAGGTTGCAGTGAGCCAAGATCATCCCTGGGCAATGGAGCGAGACTCCATCTCAAAAAAAAAAGACAGGAAAAAAATGAAGAAAGAAGAAGACAAGAAAATACTGACTGAGGCTGAGCGCTCGTTAGGTGCAATAGAAAATGCTCTATTTTCTTGCGTGTTTGGACACTTTTTTCTTTTTTTTTTTGAGATGGAGTTTTACTCTTGTTGCCTAGGCTGGAGTGCAGTGGCGCGATCTCGGCTCTCAGCTCACTGTAGCCTCTGCCTCCCAAGTTCAAGAGATTCTCCTGCCTCAGCCTCCCCAAGTACCTGGGATTGCAGGCGCCCGCCACCATCCCCAGCTACATTTTTTTTTGTATTTTTAGTAGAGATGGGCTTTCGTCACATTGGCCAGGCTGGCCTTAAACTCTTGCCTTCAGCTGATCCACCTGCCTCAGCCTCCCAAAGTGCTGGGATCACAGGCGTGGGCCGCCGCGTCCGGCTCGTTTAAACGCTTTCGCAGCTTTGTTTGTTTGTTTGTTTGTTTTGAGACTTTTGCCTCCCGGTTCAAGCAATTCTTCTACCTCAGCTTAAGGCACCTGCCACCACGGCTGGCTCATTTTTGTATTTTCAGTAGAGATGGGGTTTCACCATATTGGACAGGCTGGTCTCAAACTCCTGACCTTGTTATCCGCCCGCCTCGGCCACCCAAAGTGCCAGTATTACAGGTTTGAGCCACTGCGCCCAGCATGTAACATTTTTATGAAGGTAGAGTATGCTTAATTGCAAGAAAATTTTGAATAAGAAGAGAAATGGAACACTTCTATGAGCTATTAAAAAATATGCTGGGCCGGGCGCGGTGGCTCAAGCCTGCAATCCCAGCACTTTGGGAGGCCGAGACAGGTGGATCACGAGGTCAGGAGATCGAGACCATCCTGGCTAACCCGGTGAAACCCCGTCTCTACTAAAAAATACAAAAAACTAGCCGGGCGAGGTGGCGGGCACCTGTAGTCCCAGCTACTCGGGAGGCTGAGGCAGGAGAATGGCGTAAACCCGGGAGGCAGAGCTTGCAGTGAGCCAAGATCTGGCCACTGCACTCCAGCCTGGGCGACAGAGCGAGACTCCGTCTCAAAAAAAAAAAAAAAAAATCATGCTGTAGCCGGGCGTGGTGGCTCATGCCTGTAATCCCAGCACTTTGGGAGGCCGAGGCAGGCGGATCACAAGGTCAGGAGATCGAGACCACAGTGAAACCCCGTCTCTACTAAAAAAAAAATACAAAAAATTAGCCAGGCGCGGTGGCGGGTGCCTTTAGTCCCAGCTAATCGGAACGCTGAGGCAGGAGAATGGCGGGAACCCAGGAGGGGGAGCTTGCAGTGAGCCGAGATCGTGCCACTGCACTCCAGCCTGGGCCACAGAGCAAGACTCCGTCTCAAAAAATTTAAAAAAGCATGTTTTAAATATTCCAGAAAAGTCACATATTTGGTGTTTAAATAGGAATTCATACCAGGCACAAAGCAAAAAATGGATTTTCATGTGTTGGCTTAAATGTACTATTTTCCTTTCCATTTGAAATGATAGACCTTGAAGCTGATGATGCTAAGGACAGTGTACCACTGTCTTCAAGCCCTCCTGCTACACATTTCCCAAATGAAACTGAAATTACAAACACAGTTCCTAAAAAGAATGTGACAGTGAAGAAGACAGCAGCAAAAAGTAAGCCTAAATCTTTGAGATGGGTTAATGTTGCAATCAACTAACTGGTTTTCACGTGGCAATTTCAATTTTTTATTGCCAAAACTTACTATTGATATTACAAATTAAACCTTTTCCAAATGGAAGCAATTTCTTTTAGATCTTTATAATCAAAATTAGTAGTCAAGGCTGGTCCTGATTGTTCATTCAGTTACAGATCAAACTCCTTGTTCTACTCTTTTCCCTCCTTCTCACTACTGCACTTGACTAGTCAAAAAACAAAACAAAACAAAACAAAAGCCAGGCAGAGTGGCTCATGCCTCTGTAATCCCAGCACTTTGGGAGGCTAAAGCAAGAGGATCGCTTGAGGCCAGGAGTTCAAGGCTGCAGTGAGCTATGATCAAGCCACTGCACTCCAGCCTGAGTGAGAGAGTGAGACCCTGTCTCCAAAAATAAGGTAATCCAAGTGTTTAAAATCAGCATGTTTCTCTCAGTACCAGGCTTCATCTAGTTCATTTCTATGGCAAGGATAGGATTTATAAGCAATTGCAAATGTTTAATGTAAAACATATTCTTAAAATTGAATGTTTAAGGCTGGATGCAGTGGCTCATGCCTGTAATCCCAGCACTTTGGGAGGCCAAGGTGGGTGGATCACCTGAGGTCAGGATTTCGAGACTAGCCTGGCCAATATAGTGAAACTTCATCTCTACTAAGAATTTGGCGGGCGGATCACGANGTCTTGCTCTGTCGCTCTGGCTGGAGTGAGTGGCGCCATCTCGGCTCACTGCAAGCTCCGCCTCCCGGGTTCATGCCCTTCTCCTGCCTCAGCCTCCTGAGTAGCTGGGACTACAGGCGCCTGCCATCACACCTGGCTTACTTTTTTTGTATTTTTAGTAGAGACAGGGTTTCACCGTGTTAGCCAGGATGGTCTTGATCTCCTGACCTCGTGATCCTCCTGCCTCGGCCTCTCAAAGTCCTGGGATTACAGGCGTGAACCACCGCGCCCGGCCCAAAACAAAAATTTTAAATGAGGTGGGAGGATCACTTGAGTCTGGGTGGTTGGGGCTTTGTTGAGTCTTGGTCATGCCACCACCTGCTGCTGTCACGGGAGCCTTAGGGTGTCATTTTGCTAGCCAGAAACCTCTGTGACTGCAGCGCTTCTGCCTGGGTTTTGCTCACACCTGCTGGGCTTGTACTGTCCACTCAGGCAGCAGACTGCACTCGGTTCACACTCCTAGTCCAGATCCCACACCTGCAAATGGCGAGCTAGGTAGACAATAGTGAGTGGTGTGTGGGGGAGCAAGTGTGGGGTCCGGCCGCTGCGCACAGCCAGGCAGGGGCCTGGGTTGGGCAGCTGCAGGTGCTAGCACAGGTGCTGGCTCTGTGCGAGGCTGTAGCTGGACCAGATGTACCACATGTGGCTTCTGCTGTGGGCGCCTTCATCTGGATGAGGGGAATGCAGTGGCACCCAGGAGATTGGAGATGCCAGGAACGACAGAGCCCCAAAGAGGGTGTCACAGCCCTGACCTGGGCTCCCCACAGGGCCACAACTGTTATCTCTTTGTCACCTGCCGCGTGGTAAGCCAGGGGCAGGTGGGTGCATTTCAGCCCCATTTATTAGCAGCTCTTTGAGTCTCGCGATTTGGTGGGTCCCACGTTTTTGTCCTGCCTCCAGGGCGAATGAGATATGCAGACAATTGGAGGGTGAGCAAGACAGACAGGAGCTTCATTGAGCGACAGAACAGTTCTCAGGAGACGCAGAGTGCGTAGCTCCTTCCCCCACAGCTGGTCGTTCTGATGTCTGTCTGTGAGTCTGGCTGAGTCCAGGGTTTTTATGGGCTTCAGAAGGGGGGAAGTGCTGACTGGTCCATGGGCAGCCATGGATAGGCCAGCAAAAGCACTGTAAGTTCTCACTCTGGGCCACAGACTCCACCCAGAACTGAAAGTCCAGCCCCCAGGCTTCAGGCCATCCCTGGCTTGAAGGTGGGGCTTCACTGGGGCCCTGCTCCTTTCTGCCCAAGAGCCTTTCTGCCTCCTGCTGCCATTAATCATGTTGTCCATGGTGTCCAGGCTGTTCATGCTGAGGGATGCCTGCAGGCTCAGGCTGAACTGCCTTCAGGTCTCCCTCACCTTTCTCCCCATGCTCGTCAAGACCTGAAGTCTGGAGGGGGATCCAGACGGCGGGGGCTGGCTTGTCAGCATTGCCTTGAGTGCATGTACACCTGGCCAGGTCATGACAGTGCCTGGGCTTGGCCTCAACTTTGCTCTGAAATTGGAGTGGGCAGTGGAAGTGGGGAGAGGCCAGACAGTGGGAGCAGGTACTTCTGAGCCTGCAGGGGTTGGGGGTGCTTCCTTGGCCCTGAGAGCACAGGGATGCCCAGGGCCATAGCTGTGGCTGGGTTGGGCCCCTGCCGCATCAGCTCAGGAGGGGGGAGGCTCCTGCCTGTTCCTGTCTCCCGTGGGATCTGTGGAGCACGCAGCCCTGGCCACGCCTTGTCTGCTGCAGCTGGTGCCTTTGCAGTGGCTGCTCCAGGTGGGCTGCCCCTGCCCTCACTGCCTGGGTCACCGGAGTGAGACCCTGACCCCCCCCCCCAAAAAAAAGAGAAAAGTGGAAAATAGGCAAATGTTTTATAAGTTTGGAATAGGGAACACCTTTCTAAGTTCATAGTCTCTTTGTGGAAATGTAAGTTGACGTAGTCTCTATAGAAAAGTTTGACAGTATTTACCAAAATTTGAAGTGAATTATACCCATTTATCCAGAAGTTCTAGTAATTTACCAATAGATAAACCCTCCAAAGAGTGTGAACACATAAATGCAAGAATGTTCACTGTCGCACTGTCTGAAAAAGATAAAAATTGGAAATAGGCTGGGCGCAGTGGCTCACACCTGTCATCTCAGCACTTTGGAAACTGAGGCAGGAGGATCCCTTAAGTCCAAAAGTTTGAGACCAGCCTTGGCAACACAAGGTGACCTCATCTCTACTGAAAAGAAAAAAAAGTGAGCCAGGTATGGTGGTGTGGGAATAATATGGTCCCATAGGTGAGATCTGTGGTCCCAGCTACTCAGGAGGCTGAGGTAGGAGGATCACTTGGGCCTGGGAGGTCAAGACTGTAGTTTGCTATGATCACATCTACAAATAGCCACTGCACTCCTTCCTGGGCTACAGAGTGAGACCCTGTCTCTAAAAATGGAAGAAAAGGGCCGGCACAGTTTCTCATGGCTGCTGTAATCCCAGCACTTTGGGAGGGTGAGGTGGGAGAATAACTTGAGCCTGAGAGTTTGGGCAATATGGCAAAACCCTGAATCTACAAAAAATTTTAAAATTAGCTGGGTGTGGTGTTGCATGCTGGTAGTCCCAGCTACTTGGAAAGCTGAAGTGGGAGGATCATTTGAGCCCAGGAAGTTGAGGCTTTAGTGAGCCATGATCATGCCACTGCATTTCAGCCTGGGCCACAGACCAAGATGCTGTCTCAAAAAAAGAAAAAGGGGCATCTCTCAGTGCTTAATGCAGCTGTGGGTCATTCGGCAGCTGACACAGATGAGGCTTTGTAAGACAGAACCACAGGCAAAGGGAGAGGCCGAGGCCTGAATACCCCATCTGACGAGCCTTGGGCAGGCGACTTGGCCTCTCCACCTTCCCCATCTGGTTAGCCTTGGGCAGGCAAGTTGGCCTCTGTGGCTCCCCAGTCTGACGAGCCTTGGGCAGGCGACTTGGCTTGTCTGTGCCTCAGTTTTGTCTATGAAATGTGGGTTGTCAGAGACCTATAGTAGAAGCTGCCGTGTGTCATTTTTCACTGTTCTAGGGCTCAGAACAGGCACACGATAAAAGCCAGCACTGTCGGCCGGACGTGGTGGCTCACACCTGTAATCCCAGCACTTTGGGAGGCCGAGGCGGTGGATCACCTGAGGTCAGGAGTTTGAGACCAGCCAACATGGAGAAACCCCATCTCTACTAATAATACAAAAATTACCTGGACGTGGTGGCAGGAGCCTGTAGTCCCAGCTGCTCGGGAGGCTGAGGCAGGAGAATCACTTGAACCCGGGAGGCGGAGGTTGCAGTGAGCCGAGATCACACCACTGCACTCCAGCCTGGGTGACAGAGGCGAGACTCTGTCTCAAAAACTAATAAAAAAAATAATAAACCAGCACTGCCATTGCCAGCTGTCCATCCTACCTCGCATCCAGGTTCGTGAGCTATCAAGTGTCCCCACAAAGCTGTAGAACAACATACCCGCTGTAGTTACGTTTCTGTGGAAAGGTGACTGTGAGTCTTCTAACCCTGTACCACACGTCTGCAGAGAGAGCGAGCTCCGCCCTGCTCTCCCAGAAGTCCGTAGCAGTGACAGTCCGGGAAGGGGGCAGGTGGCTGGCCAGGAGAGCAGCCGGCGAAGGAGCACTTCTGCTTTGTACTTGGCAGTGCTCGGCAGGCTCAGCAGTTTCACAGGTCTCAGGCGTTCCTTGTAACCTTAACAAGTTTAAGAAAATGGGAGCAACATCAGAAATGTCCATTTCTAGAACATTCTAATGAATAAAGTTCTGTACAGAGGGCTTTACCAGAATTAGAAAGCTTTGAAGTGAAAATGAGGTCTCTGAACCTTGAGCTCGGAGGTGGCTCCTGCCTGGGCGTGTGCCCTCTCTCCTTCCGGTGCTGGTCGCCCTGACGCCATCCTGCCGCAAACGGTGGAAGTGTTTCTCCTGGTTTCTTCTCTGGAAAAGGGTGTCCAGCATCAGCAACCCTCCTGGCTGAGTTGCAAATCCATTAAGCCCTGGAATGTTCATGGACAGTTTTGATCACTTTTGGACTCACCCATTCCTTCTGCTGACCATACTCTAATTCCTTTATTCTGACCAGTGGCAGGAGGTGGAAGGAGCTTTCCACACATCTACTAAATGCCTGGATGTTTTTTCCTCTAGAGAAACCTGATGTAAAGCAAAAGTCCAGCAGGAGGAAAGTGGTCGTTCCACAGATCATCATCACGCGAGCGTCAAATGAGACGCTCGTCAGCTGCAGTTCCAGCGGGAGTGACCAGCAGAGAACCATTCGGGAGCAGGAGGACTGGGGCCCCTACCGGCGGCACAGGAACCCCAGCACAGCAGACGCCTACAGTTCACATCTCAAAGAATAAACAAGCACCCTTGCATGGCACTTGTTACTCCCTGCAATAGGCGTCTCAGGAAGGGCCACCCCACCCTGTGAGAAGCCAAGGCCCCTTCTCCAGTGATCTCGGGGAGGGTGCACCAGGCCCACCCCACCCTGTGAGAAACCGAGGCCCCTTCTCCAGTGATCTCGGGGAGGGTGGCACCAGGCCTGCCCCACCCTGTGAGAAACCGAACCCCCTTCTCCAGTGCTCTCGGGGAGGGTGCACCAGGGCCACCCCACCCTGTGAGAAACCGAGGCCCCTTCTCCAGTGATCTCGGGGAGGGTAGCACCAGGCCCGCCCCACCTTGGAGAAGCTGCGGCCCCTTGTCCGGTGCCGTTTGGTCCTGCCTTCCCCAAAGCTGCTTACAGCTCGGTCGAGGCAAGAGTGACTGGTTCAGAGAGCGAGCTTTGTGGTGATAAATGAATAAATTAGTATGTTCATGTTGGAAGTGGCTATCTGTGCAGAGTGATGGACAGCAGATCGCATCGTACATTCTGATTCGCAGTGGACAGTTAAAACACTTGCCTTTGTTTCAGAAGGAGACGATGTGAATACTTGGAAGTTATAGTGAATAAGATGCCCCCAAACTTGAGGAAAAGGTCAGATTCTAAGAGCTAAACGTTAAGATGTGATGTTCCAGAACAAAGAGGTACAAAGTCGACTAACAGGCCCCAGGGCTCCTTGCTTGACTGTAATCTGACTCAGCTTATTAAAAGGCCCTAAAGAAGAATGTGCAATGTGTGCTGGGGGCATGGGATAGCCATAGCACTGAGACTTTGGAAGTGGCCTTGCCAGCGCTGTCCTGTCTTTCTGGCCCACAAATGAGGGCTCCTGATTGTGGAAGGGACCTGAGTACAACGGCATGAGATAAGTTATCAGGTGGCTGCGCCCTCTCCAGCAACCCTCAGCTCAGGCTAGACTTCCCCCTGTGTTGAGAATGCTCTGCCCTGTCTGGAAGCCTGATGCATTTAGTGACAGTGTGCTTGCTTTATTAGTTTCCAGTCTGGCCAACAAGCTTTCCGTGCAGTCTCCCGCTGGCTTGTTTCAGTGGCCAGCGGAGAGTCCTCGACACAGACTTCTCAGGTGCCGGCGGAGGGAGCCTGCTGCCTGCCACACACATGCAGTTTCTCGTCCGTACAGGCCTGTGTAGTATGTACACACCCACAGAGCCTTAGGAGTTGGGAAAGGCCAGTCAACACCTGGGACACTCATTTCACTCTGCCGCAAGAAAAAGAAGCAGCTGAAAGGTGGGTCACGCAAGAAACTGCTTCCTTTTCGTTCCTAAGCAGAGAGCTACAAATCACAAAGTTTCTCCACAGGCAGCTACTCTTTGTTCACCTTGCATGAAGTGCCAGTGTTTTTTTTTAATACTTTAAGTTCTACGGTGCACGTGTACAACGTGCAGGTTTGTTACATATGTATTCATGTGCCATGTAGGTGTGCTGCACCCAGCAACTCGTCATTTACGTCATTTGCGTTAGGTGTTTCTCCCAGTGCTATCCCTCCCCCCCCACCCCACAACAGGCCCCGGTGTGTGATGTTCCCTTCCTGTGTCCAAGTGATCTCATTGTTCAATTCCCACCTATGAGGGAGAACATGCAGTGTTTGGTTTTCTGTCCTTGCGATAGTCTGCTGACAATGACGGTTTCCAGCTTCATCCATGTCCCTACAAAGGACACGAACTCATCCTTTTTTACGACTGCATAGTATTCTATGGTGTATGTGTGCCACGTTTTCTTAATCCAGTCTATCACTGATGGGCATTTGGGTTGGTTCCAACATGGAGAAACCCTGTCTCTACTAATAATACAAAAATTAGCCGGGCGTGGTGGTGGGAGCCTGTAATCCCAGCTGCTTGGGAGGCTGAGGCAGGAGAATCTCTTGAACCCGGGAGGCGGAGGTTGTAGTGAGCCAAGAAGACACCACTGCACTCCAGCCTGGGTGACAGAGCGAGACTCCATCTCAAAAACTAGTAGTAATAAACCAGCACTGCCATTGTGTAGTATACACACACATACACAGTCTTCGCTATTGTGAATAGTGCTGCAATAAACATATATGTGCATGTGTCTTTATAGCAGCATGACTTATAATCCTTTGGGTATATACCCAGTAATGGGATGGCTGGGTCAAATGGTATTTCTAGTTCTAGATCCTTGAGGAATCGCCACACTGTCTTCCACAATGGTTGAACTAGTTTACAGTCCCACCAACAGTGTAAAAGTGTTCCTGTTTCTCCACATCCTCTCCAGCACCTGTTGTTTCCTGATTTTTTAGTGACTGCCATTCTTTTTTTTTGAGACGGAGTCTCGCTCTGTCGCCCAGGCTGGAGTGCAGTGGCCGGATCTCAGCTCACTGCAAGCTCCGCCTCCCGGGTTTACGCCATTCTCCTGCCTCAGCCTCCCCAGTAGCTGCGACTACAGGCGCCCGCCACCTCACCCGGCTAGTTTTTTTGTATTTTTTAGTAGAGACGGGGTTTCACCGGGTTAGCCAGGATGGTCTCGATCTCCTGACCTTGTGATCCACCCGTCTCAGCCTCCCAAAGTGCTGGGATTACAGGCTTGAGCCACCGCGCCCGGCCTAGTGATCGCCATTCTAACTGGTGTGAGATGGTATCTCATTGTGGTTTTAATTTGCATTTCTCTGATGGCCAGTGATGATGAGCATTTTTTCATGTGTCTGTTGGCTGCATAAATGTCTTCTTCTGAGAAGTGTCTGTTCATACCCTTCACCGACTCCATCAAAAAGTGGGTGAAATGCCAATTTACTGAGCACGAGACAAATACATAATTGACTCCTTTTGTCTTGTGACACGTGGATTCAAGGATGTACCATGCCCTCCCTCCTTCCCCTCCAGCCCTTTTCCCCTTTAAATACTGAAGCCCTCAGCGTCATCTTTGGAGGAAGGTACAGACTTGGCTCTCATGCACACATCTTTAACCTTGGCCAAATAAACCTCTAAGGTGACTGAGATCTGTCTCAGATACTTGTTGGCTTAACAAGTTGGCCACCATGCAGGGACTCCAGAGTGGAGGTGGCCCCGCCCTTTGACAGAGTTTCCACTGGTGCTTAGGACCAGTTTGGGCTTTCTTTATTGCTCAGGACAATAGGACAATTGGCTGAGATTGGGAGCCCCGCCACCCTCCAGAGAATCTCTGATCTCCTGAAACTTGGTTGAGGTCTAAGGTTTATTTTGCGTACAACGCCTTTTCCTTTTCTGCTGCTTCACTTGCTTCCAACAAAGAAGGCGAGTTTTCCTGCTTCCGTAATGATGGGGAGCAGGAGAGTTCCCTGGAGTTTCAGCTCGGAAACAACTCGAGTTTTTCCTGATTCCAGGATGGTAGAGAGCGGTCTAAAGCCTGGGCCCCGTTCCTAGGTAAGTAGCTGAATTGGGGTTCTGTCTCGGAAGTCCTTAATGACTAAAGCTAACATGAACAACTGGCTGGTCTTAATTTCTTACTATTAGTATGCTCAGTAAATGTATAAATTGTGGGATTGTTTGTTTTGCTTAACTGCTTTTTGTTTATTTGCTTCTGTGTTTGCTATTTTTGCTGTTTCAGTCTTTTTCCCATTGGATTTGACGAACTCTGTTAGACTTGGTCAGATCTGAAGGAAATTTATAAATTGTGGGAAACAAGGCCTCTGAATTAACTGAATTCCCACAGCTGGGAAAAGGAAAATAAAAGCCAGAAAAGGGAAAAGAGATTTTGACCACCTGATGGGCTTTATTTGCATAACAAGGCCACCTTTTTCCAGCCAAGCCGCGAAAAGTAAGTGCCATCACCTCATGCTGCAGTTCAGTGGGTAGAGTCGGCCATTTTTCCACTAGGACAGCCCAGGTTTGCTTCCTACACTGTTTCTGATTTGAAATTTGTGTTACTTTTGAAATATCAGCAATTTGTCCCAGCTGAAATAAGGTAGTGAGATTTAAAGATTTACAAGGAATTTTTTTTTTTATTGAGACGGAGTCTCACTCTGTTGCCCAGGCTGGAGTGCAGTGGCGCAATCTCAGCTCACTGCAACCTCTGCCGCCCAGGTTCACGCCATTCTCCTGCCTCAGCCTCCCGAGTAGTTGGGATTACAGGCACTAACCACTACACCTGGCTAATTTTTGTATTTTTAGTAGAGACGGGGTTTCACCATCTTGACCAGGCTGGTCATGAACTCCTAACCTCGTGATCCACCCTCCTCGGCCTCCCAAACTGCTGGGATTACAGGCATCAGCCTCTGCACCCAGCCAAGAGGATTTTTAAAAGGGTTTAATGGTCAAAAGTAAACTTCACTAAAAGCTAATATCCGACATATTCCAACATATTAGCTTAATTAAGTCCGTATGCCACATACACATATACAGACCCCTGTGTAGAAGAGAAGGCACCAGACTCCTTTTTGGGGAGAAACTTCTGTTTTTCTTATGGAACCCCAAGAGTGGAAACAGACACGTTCCTCTCAGATCTTAAATTGCTTGCTATTGTATTGTGTTACCTCATTTTTTTTTTTTTTACTAAAATAGTTGACACAGGACTTTTTAGGGTGCCGCTTCTCCAACTAGAGGCCTGTGTGGCCAGTGGTGCTCCCACCTGGGTCTCGCTGGGCTCCAGGCTTGCCACTGGAGGTACTCCGCCCACCTAGCCCGGCCGTGGGAACTGCGCTCAGCCTGTGACTGGACTGCGCTTGCCACAACCTGCTTCTGCTTTGGGCACTGGTGTCTGGAGAGGGGGAATGTGCTGGCACCCAAAACGTGGAGATGCCAGAGCTGCAGAGCCCAGGATGCCACAGCTTGATTGTTCCCACTGCCTGCGGTCTGGTGAGTGGGGGTGTGTTACAGTGTCACCCCCCCTTTTTTTTTTTTTGAGACAGAGTCTCACTCTGTCGCTAGGCCAGAGTGCAGTGGCACAGTCTCGGCTCACTGCATCCTCCGCCTCCTAGGTTCAAGCGATTCTCCTACCTCAGCCTCCTGAGTACCTGGGACTACAGGTGCATTGCCACCACGCCCAGCTAATTTTTTTTTCGACAAAGTTTCGCTCTTGTTGCCCAGGCTGGAGTGCAATGGCGTGATCTTGGCTCACTGCAACCTCCACCTCCTGAGTTCAAGCAATTCTCCTGCCTCAGCCTCCCGAGTAGCTGGAATTACAGGCGTGCGCCACCACGCCCGGCCAATTTTTTGTATTTTTAGTAGAGACGGGGTTTTACCATGTTGGCCAGGATGGTCTTGATCTCTTGACCTCATGATCCGCCCACCTAGGCCTCCCAAAG
>NW_016803268.1:401422-415264 GCF_001698545.2 Rhinopithecus bieti | reverse complement strand
AAAAAAAAAAAAAAAAAAAAAAAAAAAAAAAAAAAAAATGTTCTTATGAAAAGGAAACAGGCCAGGTGCAGTGGTTCAAGCCTGTAATCTCAGCAGGTTGGGAGGCCGAGGCAGGTGGATCACTTGAGTTCAGGTGTTCCAGACCAGCCTGGCCAACATGATGAAACCCCATGTCTACTAAAAATACAGAAATTATCCAGGCATGGTGACATGCCTGTAATTACATGCCTGTAATCCTAGTAGTACTTTGGTAGGCCAAGCTGGGTGGATTGCTTGAGCACAGGAGTTTGAGACCAGCCTGGGCAACATAGTGAGTTGTCCTTAAAAAACAAATACATGGCTGGGCGTGGTGGCTCACGCCTGTAATCCCAGCACTTTGGGAGGCCGAGGCAGGTGGATCACGAGGTCAGGAGATTGAGACCATCCTGGCTAACATGGTGAAACCCCATCTACTGAAAATACAAAAAATTAGTCGGGCACGGTGGCGGGCGCCTGTAGTCCCAGCTACTCAGGAGGCTGAGGCAGGAGAATGGCAAGAACCCGGGAGGCGGAGCTTGCAGTGAGCAGAGACTGCGCCACTGCACTCCAGCCTGGGTGACAGAGCGAGACTCTGTCTCAAAAAAAAAATAAAAATAATAAAGTAAATAATTACAGATGTAAAGATAGTTATAAGGAGGTATTTTTAGAAGGAAAAGTTAAAAGGAAAATAATTTCATATGGGAAAGAATCCTGTATGCTAAATTTTTGTTCTAAAATGGCTGGTTATTTTGGAAAGAGGGATGTTCGGGATAAAACAGGAAGACCAAGTATACTATAAATGGTTTGTGTAAGTTGTGATAAAGTTTGTAAAAAGATATATATATATACACATATATGTATATTTTAGACGGAGTCTCACCCTGTTGTCTGGGCTGGAGTGCAGTGGTACAATCTCAGCTCACTGCAAGCTCTGCTTCCTGGGTTCACGCCATTCTCCTGCCTCAGCCTTCCAAGTAGCTGGGACTACAGGCACCCGCCACCACACCTGGCTAATTTATTGTATTTTCAGTAGAGATGGGGTTTCACTGTGTTAGCCAGGATGGTCTCGATCTCCTGACCTCATGATCTGCCCTCCTTGGTCTCCCAAAGTGCTGGGATTACAGTCGTGAGCCACCGGACCCAGTTGCCCACTCTTTAATTTAAAAAAAAAAGGTTATAAAAATGTTTATGGAAATTATTTTTTTCTTTTTTTTGTTTTGAGACAGAGTTTCACTCTTGTTGCCCAGGCTGGAGTACAGTGGAGTGATCTCAGCTCACTGCAACCTCTGCCTCCCGGGTTCAAACAATTCTCCTGGCTCAGCCTCCTAAGTAGCTGGGATTACAGGCACCCACCACCATGACTGGCTATTTTTTGTAGTTTTAGTAGAGACGGGGTTTCTCCATGTTGTCCAGGCTGATCTTGAACTACTGACCTCAGGTGATCCACCCGCCCGGCCTTCCAAAGTGCTGAGATTACAGGTGTGAGCCACCACGCCCAGCATTACAAATTTTTTTTTTTTTTTTTTTTTTTAGATGGAGTCTCGTTCTGTCACCCAGGCTGAAGTGCAGTGGTGTGATCTCGGCTCACTGCAACCTCCACCTCCCGGGTTCAAGCGATTCTTCTGGCTTAGCCTCCCAAGTAGTTGGGATCACGGACGCACACCGCCATGCCTGGCTATTTTTTGTATTTTTAGTAGAGACGAGGTTTTGTCATGTTGGTCAGGCTGGTCTGGAACTCCTGACCTCAAGTGATCCGACTGCCTTGGCCTCCCAAAGTGCTGGGATTACAGGCGTCAGCCACCGCGCCTGGCCTGAAAATTATACCTTATGGTCACGATGATTACAATGTAATAGATTTGTTTGAAAAGGTTGAGGCCGGGCGCGGTGGCTCAAGCCTGTAATCCCAGCACTTTGGGAGGCCGAGACGGGCGGATCACGAGGTCAGGAGATCGAGACCATCCTGGCTAACACGGTGAAACCCCCGTCTCTACTAAAAAAATACAAAAAACTAGCCGGGCGAGGAGGTGGGCGCCTGTAGTCCCAGCTATTCGGGAGGCTGAGGCAGGAGAATGGCGTGAACCCGGGAGGCGGAGCTTGCAGTGAGCTGAGATCCGGCCACTGCACTCCAGCCCGGGAGAGAAAGCGAGACTCCGTCTCAAAAAAAAAAAAAAAAAAAAAGTTTAGAGAGATTTAATTGACCTTATGCTGTCTGTATCATTTGAGAAATTCCCTCAAAGAATAAAGGTTTCTACATTTTTTTTTTTGAAATCTTTGAGTTATCTCAGTACCATAAGAAAGGTTAAAAATAGGAAAAAAATAAGAAAATAAAAAAAGAGAAATCTGTGAGTTACCACTGTGGCTAAGTGAATGACTTATTTTACAATGTCCTGTGATCCTATTTAGTGATAGCAACTGTTTTAAACTTTTTATATTTGACAAACGTTCCAAAATCAAATTCTTTCTTCAGTCCTCATTAATTTTTATTTTTCTTTTTTTTGTGATAGAGTCTCACTCTGTTGCCCCGGCTGGAGTGCAGTGGGCAATCTCGGCTCACTGCAACCTCCACCTCCCGGATTCAAGCGATTCTCCTGCCTCAGCCTCCCGAGCAGCTGGGACTACAGGTGCCTGCCACCACACCCGGCTAATTTTCATTTTTCTTTTTGAGACAGAGTCTTGCTGTGTCGCCCAGGCTGGAGTGCAGTGGCCGGATCTCAGCTCACTTGAACTTCCGCCTCCCGGGTTCACGCCATTCTCCTGTCAGCCTCCCGAGTAGCTGGGACTACAGGCGCCCACTGTCACGCCTGGCTAATTTTTGTGTATATTTTAGTAGAGACAAGGATTCACTGTGTTAGCCAGGATGATCTTGATCTCATGACCTTGTGATCCATCTGCCTCAGCCTCCCAAAGTGCTGGGATTACAGGCGTGAGCCACCGTGCCTGGCAATTTTCAATCTCTGACCTGGTGATCCGCCCGCCTCGGCCTCCCAAAGTGCTGGGATTACAGGCTTGAGCCACCGCGCCCGGCCGGCAATTTTTTGATATTACGTCCCCTGATGTCCAAAAAGAGATATATGGCTTATTTGGTATAACGAAATCATACAAGAAGCATTTTTAAATGTGAAATGGTGTTCTTCTTGGGATTATATTTATAAATGTGTTGTTAGTGTGTGTTCCAAAATTGTATGTCTGTGATTCTGATACGTCTTAGTATATGGGATTAGTAGTAGTTATGATTATTATGTAAAATTATTGTGTGCCACGTAAGTAACCAAATTTGCTTGCCAATTACGTCTTTTTTTTTTTTCTTTTTTCTGAGATAGTCTTGCTCTATGGCCCAGGCTGGAGTGCAGTGGTGCAATCTTGGCTCAGTACAACCTCTGCCTCCTGGATTCAAGTGATTCTCGTACCCCAGCCTCCAGAGTAGTTGGACTGCAGGGGCATGCTACCACGGCCAGCTAATTTTTGTATTTTTAGTAGAGACAGGTTTTTTTTTTTGAAACAGAGTTTTGTTTTTGTTGCCCAGGCTTGGAGTGCAATGGCACGATCTTGGCTCACTGCAACCTCCACCTTCTGGGTTCAAGCAGTTCTCCTGCCTCAGCCTCTCAAGTAGCTGGGATTACAGGCATGCACCACCATGCCTGGCTAATTTTGTATTTGTTTAGTAGAGACAGGGTTTCACCATGTTGATGAGGCTGGTCTCGAACTCCTGACCTAAAGTGATCCACCCACCTCAGCCTCCCAGAGTGCTGGGATTATAGGTGTGAGCCACCGTGCCCAGCCAAGACAGGGTTTTGCCATGTTAGCCAGGGTGGTCTCAAACTCCTGACCTCAAGTTATCTGCCCGCCTTGGCCTCCCAAAGTGCTGGGATTACAGGCATGAGCCACTGTGCCCGGCCTCAATTATGTCTTTAACTGTGGCTAAGATTTTGTCATCCACAATTGTTGTTTTACTTTGATCCTTTTATAGGGCGGTTTATAATCAGCTATAGAACTCCAAGGTACTCTTCAATATAAGTTTCCGATCACTTTAGAGATTGTGCCATTGGAATAGAGCGAAAAACTTCCAAGACTCTCATTGACAGCTGCTATATTCATGAGGATTGTTCATCCAATATTGGGCAAAAAGAGTTAATTTTATGGACTAAACTATTATAAGACTGAAATAATCTTTTTACATTTTTGCTTAAAACATTACTGATCCTTTCTGTTCTTTCAGAACCAAGAAAACTTTTTTAACTTTGAGCTATTTGCAGCTTTTAGCAATTGAGTAAAGTACACTCCTGTGACAAAAATTTGGAACATATTTGTTTCTTTTTTTTTAAATTTTATTTTGCTGGAGTAGCATATCTCTTTCTCATTTCTCCAAAAATTGGGAACTATTTGTGAGCACTATTAAAAAAAAAAAAAAAAAAAAGTTTTCCTCTCCCTTCTCCTATCTGTATTCTAATGTCAATAGAATTATGTGCACAAGTGCAATACAATCCGTTTTCTCTTGTAATAGGACATAATTAGAGACCCTGCATATTTTACCAAGGCTTTGACTGGAATGGTATGCTTTCACATATAAACAGACTGCTTTAAGCAATCCACGGTGACTTATGGAGCCCATAAAAGCCCTTGGGAAAACTGGCTTCATACTGTATCCGCCTGGTGGGTTCTTCTTGCCCAGATGGAGTCAGTTGATCAAGGTAGGGAAACTGCAATAGAGAAAGGGTTTAATTCACACGGACAAGTGGTTATTACTGAAATCAGTCTCCCCAAGAATTCAGGGACTAGGGTTTTCCAAAGGTCGTTTGGGGGAAAGGGTAGGGTAGCTAGGCAATGGGTGCTTGCTGCTGACTGGTTGGGGGGGGTGCCATCGTAGAGTGAGACAGGACCCTCCTTTGCTGAGTCACTTCTGGGTGGGACTCCAGGAGTAGTTGGCAGGTCCAGGTGAAGCCATCATCAGCCAGTGGGTCCTGTTGGAGCCGTAGGTACCAGACATGCAAAAAACCCTTGAGAGATATTGCAAAAGGCCAGTCTTAGGTTCCAATAGCATTGTTATCTGCAGGACCTCCGGAATAATGGCTGACAATTGTTGATATCTACATCTTAGCAGAATTCAGGCTCCTTTCCTCTCCCTAGTCTGGTGGCCCCTCATTAGTTTTACAAATACAGTTGAGTTTTGGGGAGGGGCTATTATCATTTAAACTATAAACATCTCCCAAAGTTAGCCCAAGAATAACTGAAGGCAGCTTGAAAGCTAAAGGTCAAAGGGGGTTTGGCTAGATCAGATCTTCCCCAACTGGCGTAATTTTCTCAATGATATAATTTTGTGCCCAGTCACAACACCCCATTTTCTTATTTCTTTTTTCTGTTTTTTTTTTTTTTTTTTTGAGACGGAGTCTCTCTCTCTCGCTCAGGCTGGAGTGCAGTGGCGCAATCTCAGTTCACTGCAAGCTCCGCCTCCCGGGTTCATGCCATTCTCCTGCCTCAGCCTCCCAAGTAGCTGGGACTACAGGCACCCGCCACCATGCCCGGGTAATTTTTTGTATTTTTAGTAGACACGGGGTTTCACTGTGTTAGCCAGGATGGTCCCAATCTCCTGACCTCGTGATCCGCCCGCCTTGGCCTCCCAAAGTGCTGGGATTACAGGCGTGAGCCACTGCGCCCGGCCAACACCCCCATTTTCTATACCACACTGAACTCCTCCATTTTTTACATGCTGATCAAAACCAATCTGAATGGAGTCTAGGTCTGGCTGTGGGCTGTTGGGAACAGGGCCCCAAACTTGGCCATAAACTGGCCCCAAAAGTGGCCATAAACAAAATCACAAAATCTCTGCAGCAGTGTGACATGCTCATGATGGCCATGATGCCCATGCTGGAAGGCTATCCATTTACTGGAATGGGGGCAAGGAACACCTGGCTCATCCAGGGCGGAAAACCGCTCAAAGGCGTTCCTGAACTTAGCATGAGCAATCTGTGCCTTAAGGATGTGCTCCTGCTGCAGGTTAACTAGCCAGACCCATCCCTTTATTTTGGCCTATCCTTTTATTTCCTATAAGAAATGCTTTTAGTTAATTTATAATCTAGAAACAGTGCTCATCACTGGCTTGCTGTCAAGAAATATGTGGGTAAATCTTTGTTCGAGGCTTTCAGCTCTGAAGGCCATGAGACCCCTGATTTCCCACTCTACACCCTGTATTTCTGTGTGTGTGTCTTTAATTCCTCTAGTGCCGTTGGGTTAGGGTCTCCACGACCGAGCTGGTCTCAGCAGTGGGCAGTGGTTTAGGCCCTGCTTGCTCAACTGGATTTCAACAGTGAAGCCAGATTAGTGGACATGCTGGCTGCCCCTGATCCTGGACCTGGACCTGGACCAACAGCACTTCCTAAACATTCCACATCGACTTTTCTTTCTCCACCTTCCAGGGCTGGGCTGTGAGATTGGAGAGGAAGGTGCCTGTGAGAATGGCTTCTGTCAGCTTCAGAGGTCAGGCCTTCCATGAGTGAGGGGAGGTATCTACTTTGCAACACTTTGTTAGGGAATGCTGGCATAGCTACCTCTTCCCGCCCAGAAGCTAAGCTTAAATGCCACCCCTCACGGAGCTTCTCTCCTGTCTTTCACTTGCTGCTGCTTATTTCTGTCACAGAACTTGACGGCATGGACATCAGCGCTTGTTTCCTTCAGTCTCCCGGAGCCCCCATGTCCTGAACACAGGAGGCACCCAAATGCCTGCTGAAGCCCACAGCCCTGGACCAAGTGACCTGACCCTCACCTGGAGGACCTTCACCTTCCCCTCTCACCTGGGGGACCGTCTCACCTGGAGGACCCTCACCTGGAGGACTCTGACCTGGAGGACCTCTGACCTGGAAGACCCCTCACCTGGGGGACCCTCTCACCTGGGGACCCCCTTACCTGGAGAACCCCTCACCTGGGGACCCTCACCTGGGGGACCCCTCACCTGGAGGACTCTGACCTGGAGGACCCCTCACCTGGGGGACCCTCTAACCTGGAGGACCCTCACCTGGAGGACTCTGACCTGGAGGACCCCTCACCTGGGGACCCTCTCACCTGGAGGACCCCTCACCTGGGGACCCTCTGACCTGGAGGACCCCTCACCTGGGGGACCGTCTCACCTGGAGGACCCTCACCTGGGGGACCCTCTGACCTGGAGGACCCTCTGACCTGGAGGACTCTTGCCTGGAGGACCCTCTCACCCCCACCTAGAGGACCTCGCCATATGAAGGACTCCCACCTGGAACACCCTCTTACCTAGGGGACCCCATCTCACCTGGAAGACCTTCACCTGGATAATCGCCGTGGCCTCCCACTACGGCGCAGCCGGGTCGGGTGCCCGGGATTCACCCTAAAATAAGGCCCGAACTGCAGCAGTCGGAGCGGGTCCCTGGGGCGGAGCGCCTAGGGCGGACCCGCGGGAGCTTCTCTTGGTAACCGTTGGTAAGGAGAGGAAGCCCGGAAAGGAGCTTTGGCGCCCGCGCCGCGGGGCCGTCCGCGTCTGCGCCTGCGCGCACAGGAGGCGTGGCCAGCGCTGGGCATGGCGGAGCCAGACCTAGAGTCGGAGCAGATCCGTCTGAAGTGTATTCGTAAGGAGGGCTTCTTCACGGTGCCTCCGGAACACAGGGTGCGCGAGGGACCCCCTGGGCAGCTCTGCCCGCTTCGCTAGCGGCACTGCTTGGCAGGGCCTGGGGAGTCTCGTGTCGCGCTGCTGCGCCGAAGCTTCCGGCACGGGCGGGAGCGACAGTCCCAGAGTTCCCCGCGGCGGGGCCGGGGGGCGGGGCGGGCTCGGGACTCGCACGGGCGGTCCCCGGAGATCTCGGGGGGCCGGGGCGGGCTCGGGGATGCCTCGCGCCCGCAGAGAGACGGGCCCGCGCCGTGGGGAGAGCAGGCTCCGGGCTCCAGCTCGGGCGCTGCTGAGTTCAGCGCCGGGTCGGGCTTTGCAGGCTGAGCCGCGAGCCGCTTGCTTCTGGGAAGAATTGACTCGCGCGACGAGTTGGGGCTTGAAGGCTCCCGCTGGGGTTGGGCTGCATCGAGCGGGCTCCGGCGCTGCCTGGCGGCTTCACGCGAGCCCTGGCGCGCGGCCCTTGCAGAGGTGCCGGTGCCTCCGTCTGCCGAGACCAGGAAGGAGCCTCGGGGCGTTGGGCGATGTCGCCCAAGTGCACGGCTGGTGGGGACGGACAGGCTTGAACTTTGGCCGCTGGTTTGTGTTTTAACTGCTGGCTGGTGCTCTAAGAGGACAAGCCACGTGTTCAGTAAGAATCATTAAGAGATCGTGGCTGGATGACAACAGGAGCCACACTTGGCTCATTCAGACGTGCAGCAGGCGCTCACCGCGTTGAGAGTCCCGTGCTGGACTCTGGGGTGAAGTAGTGATTTGGCTTTTCCTTTTTTTTTTTTTTTTTTTTTTTTGAGACAGGGTCTCGCGCTCTCGCCCAGGCTAGAATGTAGTGGCTTGATCAGGGCTCGGTGCATCGTCAGCCTCCTGGGCTCAAGTGATCTTCCCGCCTTGGCCTCCCAAAGTGCTGGAATTACAGGCGTGAGCCACCGCATCCGGCCTGGCGTGGCCTTTCTTTGAGTTCAGGAAATGTGACAAGGATTTGGACACCCAGAAATAAGAAGGGTGTGGAGAAGAGCACGAGCAGAGGATGTGAGAAGGGAGATTAAGGCGGGAAAGGGAGGTTGAGGCTAGGCCACCAGTGAGTGCCAGGCCAGAGGCTTCTGACTTGGTCCCCAGGTGTCAGGAAAGAATCAGACTGAGAACAAAGGCTGGCCAGTGGCTCACACCTGTCATCTCAGCAGTCTGGGAGGCTGAACTGGGAGGATTACTTGAGCCCAGGTTTGAGACTGAGGGTTAAGAGAAGGGAAGCCGGGAAATGAGGGCTGTGAGGTTTCAAACCTTGGTACGTGTGCTTTTTACTTTTTTTTTTTGGAGACGGAGTCTCACTCTGTCACCCAGGCTTGAGTGCAGTGACGCAGTCTTGGCTCACTGCAAGCTGCACCTCCCGGGTTCACGCCATTCTTCTGCCTCAGCCTCCCGGGTAGCTGGAACTACAGGTGCCCGTCACCACGCCCGGCTAATTTTTTCATATTTTTAGTAGAGTTAATGGGGTTTCACCGTGTTCACCAGGATGGTCTCCATCTCCAGACCTCGTGATCTGCCCGCCTTGGCCTCCCAAAGTGCTGGGATTACAGGTGTGATCTACTTCCCCCCGCCTACATGTACTTCTTAGATCCATGGAGAAGGGTACAGACTCTACTAGGACAGAGACCCCAAAATATAGGGCCTTAAGTGAGATGATGCCTTTCTTCACTCTTCCCTAACATTCTGGAGAGAAGCAGTTGTTTTGCACAGGTGGGCCAGGCATTCTGGTTCTGTTTGTCTTCCCATCACTGAGGCGAGGAGAGATGAAAGCTTCCTTTCACCTGGAAGTCACACAGTCCCTTCAGCTCACCTCCCAAGGCCAGACGCCACTGGGTAGCGTTTCATATCTCACAGGAGGTGGTGACACAGGGATGCTGGGACAGCAGCCTCTGCCGCAGATGGAGTTTTGTACATGGGATTGAAAGGGAGTATCTGAGTGGCCGCCTCTGATATTTCTTGCAAAGCATTGGCCCAGTATCGTCACCACCTTTTCTCATCAGAAAAACCCAAGAGGCGAGGCACGGTGGCTCATGCTTGTAATCCTAGCACTTTGGGAGGCCAAAGCGGGTGAGTCACTTGAGGTCAGTGTCAGGTCTCTGAGCCCAAGTCAAGCCATTGCATCCCCTGGGACTTGCACCTATACGCCCAGATGGCCTGAAGTAACTGAAAAATCACAAAACAAGTGAAAATGGCTGGTCCTTGCCCTAAGTGATGACATTACCTTGTGAAATTCCCTTTCCTGGCTCATCCTGGTTCAAAAAACTCCCCCATTGAGCGCTTTGTGACCCCCACTCCTGCCCACCAGAGAACAACCCCCTTTCTACTGTAATTTTCCTTTACCTACCCAAATCCTATGAAACGGCCCCACCCTTATCTCCCTTCGCTGACTCTCTTTTCAGACTCAGCCCGCCTGCACCCAGGTGATTAAAAAGCTTTATTGCTCACACAAAGCCTGTTTGGTGGTCTTTTCACAAGGACGTGCATGACAGTCAAGAGA
This sequence comes from Rhinopithecus bieti, assembly GCF_001698545.2. Lineage (NCBI taxonomy): Eukaryota > Metazoa > Chordata > Mammalia > Primates > Cercopithecidae > Rhinopithecus > Rhinopithecus bieti. The sequence goes on along the minus strand of NW_016803268.1, from coordinate 405,107 downwards.
TCGAGACCATCCTGGCCAACATGGTGAAACCCTGTTTCTTCTAAAAATAGAAAATTGGCCGGTTGTGGCACATTCCTGCAGTCCCAGCTACTCAGGAGGCTGAGGCTGGAGAATCACTTGAACCCGGCAGGTGGAGCTTACATGGAACCAAGATCTTGCCACTGCATGCACTCCAGCCTGGGCAACAGAGCAAGACTCAATCTCAAAAAAAGAAAAAAGTCTGGGCGCGGTGGCTGACGCCTATAATCCCAGCACCTTGGGAGGCCGAGGTGGGCGGATTATGAGGTCAGGGGAGATTGAGACCATCCTGGCTAACACAGTGAAACCCCGTCTCTACTAAAAATACAAAAAAAAAAAAAAAATTAGCTGGGCAGGGCGGTGGGTGTCTGTAGTCCTAGCTCCTCAGCAGGCTGAGGCAGGAGAATGGCGTGAACCCGGGAGGAGGAGCTTGTGGTGAACCAGGATCACGGCACTGCACTCCAGCCTGGGTGACAGAGCGAGACTCCATCTCAAAAAAAAAAAAAAAACAGCCCAAGCGTGTGGTTGCCTTTCTGTTTGTTGAGCAAAACGTGAGTGGGCTCCCTGGTACAAATTCCGTTGAAATTTCCTCGGTTGTTCCATCAGCTACCAAATTTCCACACTGGCAACACCCTTCTTTTTCAGCTGGGACGATGCCGGAGTGTGAAGGAGTTTGAGAAGCTGAACCGCATTGGAGAGGGTACCTACGGCATTGTGTGTGAGTGGCCAAGGCCAGAGCGTGTAGTCGCAGCTCGTGGCTGTGACAATGTGGGACGAGACTGTCGAAGCAGCAGCTGCGTTGGGCTGGATGGGACTCAGACCCTGTGCTCTAAACCAGGGCAGAAGCTTGTTCGCAACTTTAATTCCTGGTGTAGTTATGACAAATGTTACACCATTTCTGGATAAACGGAAGCATCCAGTTGCTAATGCCCATAAACCAAATGTGTCACTGCAGAGTAGAGAGAACTGTCAGAGAAATAAAATACAGAACTTTCCAGAAGCAGCAGGAGCTGGACACGACGCTCATGTCTGTAACCTCAGCAACTCTGGAGGGGTCACCTGTGCCCAGGTGGTTTTTCTTTTTGTTTGTTTTGAGGTGGATTTTGCTCTGTTGCCCAGGCGGGAGTGCAGTGGCATCATCACAGCTCGCTGCAGCCTCGACCTCCCAGGCTCAAGTGATCCTCCCACCTCAGCCTCCTGAGTATCTGGGACCATAAGAGTACAGAATCACACCTGGCTGATTTTTTGATTTTTGGTAGAGATGGGATCTCCCTATGTTGCCCAGGCTGGTCTTGAACTTCTGGGCTCAAATGATCCTCCTGCCTCAGCCTCCCAAAGCACTGGGATTACAGGTGTGAGCCACTGCACCTGGTGAAGCCTAGGAGTTTGAGGCTGCAGTGAGCTGTGATCGCGCCACTGCACTCCAGCCTTGGCAACAGAGGGAGACCCTGTCTCAAAAAAAACCAAAACCACCACACACAACTGAAGCTCATAACAGCTGTGAAATTGGCATAGATCATTCTGGAAGCTGCACACATTGGCACGGTGTTGTGTAGAGCCATCTTCACACAAAATAAGGTTCACTTTTTTCTGCATAGAGTACCTTACTTGCTTTTAGGACATTACAAGAGCTCAAAGCTGTGATCTGCGTGCTGAGGAGGCGCACAGGGAGAGCCTGGAGCCACAGAACTGAGTGGCTGGAGGCCAGGGTCCAGCACAGAGCAAAGCTGGGCACCCCCTGCGCAGTTCAAATGAGGAAACCCCCCAGAGAGCAGGTGTCTCGGGCTAGAAGTGTTGCACAGAGTGAGGATTGAGTGTCACGGGCAGCAGGTTGTCAGAGGAAAGAACAGGGACCCCTGTGGCTCACGGAGAGGTTCCTGTGCAGCACTAGGGGGCCCACGAGGGGCATCGAGATGGACGTCGTCACTGACGCGTTTCCATTGCAGATCGGGCCCGGGACACCCAGACAGATGAGATTGTCGCACTGAAGAAGGTACGGATGGACAAGGAGAAGGATGGTGAGCAGGAAGATGGGGTGCTGGGACCTCACACTGGGAGGAGGCAGAAAGGTGTGAGTTACCTGAAGTTTCCTCAGAGCGACTGCACGGTGGCTGTAGGGGGCCATCCTCTGGGCGGGTTCTGGTGTGGCCCAGCGCGTCACCCCCAGGTCCACACGCAGCCTCAGCTGTCTGCCAGGAGGGCTCTGCGGTCTCCATCCCCTCCTCCCCCTCCTGTCTGGTGAGCCCCCCTCACTGCAGGCTCAGCTCTGCTGTCCCCTCCACCCCCAGCACCTGCCTGCGTAGGCAGGGCCCTGCCACCCCCCAGACGGATATCCACGGTGGCTAGAGAGGTGCTGATGCGTATTTGGTCAACAAAGAGTTAAAAGTGCTTATTGGGGTCGCCCGGATCCTCCCTGAGGTGGGGACAGCTGCAGCGACTGGCATCAGGTGTTCATGAAGCCCCGGGAGTGGCTGGGGTTGGGGCGTCCCCGTCATCACTGGGGTGGGGTTCACTGAGGCCGCCTCCCTCCCCAGGCATCCCCATCAGCAGCCTGCGGGAGATCACGCTGCTGCTCCGCCTGCGTCACCCCAACATCGTGGAGCTGAAGGAGGTGGTTGTGGGGAGCCACCTGGAGAGGTACGCGGTCTCCTGCTCCGTGCATCGGGCCCCAGGGAGCATGTATCTTGGGCTAGAGGTGTTGCACAGAGTGAGGACTGAGTGTCACTGGGCATGAGGTTGTCAGAGAAGAGATGGCCCCACCTCACTGCCTGGCTCAGCCCATTGTCAGAGGTGGACACAGGTTGTCCTGCCCGTGTCCCCTCCTGCAGCAGGGGAGGGTCCACTTTGACCCCTTAGGAGAAGGCCGGAGGGTGGTATGCATCTTCTGTTTCTTCTAGCATCTTCCTGGTGATGGGTTACTGTGAGCAGGACCTGGCCAGCCTCCTGGAGAATATGCCAACACCCTTCTCGGAGGCCCAAGTGCGTGGCAGAGGGCCTGGGGTGGGGCAATGGGCTTCGTGGGCCCTTGTGGTGCACATTTATAACAAAACAGGGCCACCTGGGGACTTGCAGAGCTGCTGATGCCTCTGCCTCCACCTCCCAGTGTGTCAGTGAGCTTCAATGGGGTAGAATTCCTGTGGTGGGGGCATCTGCTGGGAGCATGCAGCCCCGGGGCCGAGAGCCTTGTGAGGGCACTGGTTTCCTGGGCTGTTGTGACTGCCAGTCCTGCTGGCCAGTGTGGGTATGGCAGGGCTCGGCCGGGCTTCCCTGCAGGCTCAGCCTGACTGGCACCTCTGACCCTCTACACAGGTCAAGTGCATCGTGCTGCAGGTGCTACGGGGCCTCCAGTATCTGCACAGGAACTTTATCATCCACAGGTGGGTGACAGCTTGCCAGAGTCGGAAGCACAGATTCGGCTGAGGCCTGACTCTGCTGCCTCCTATGGAAAGTTACTAAAAGCTCAAGGGTTTCCAGCTGCAGCAGCCTGCCCACTGCTTGCACTCCATTTGTGTTTTATTCTAAAACAGAGAACGGGTCTCTCTGTGTTGCCTAGGCTGGTCTCAAACACCTGGGCTCAAGTGAGCCACCCACCTGGGCCTCCCAAAGTGCTGGGATTACAGGTGGGAGCCACCGTGCCTGGCCATGCACTCCCTTTTTTTTTTTTTTT
>NW_016803268.1:383343-400847 GCF_001698545.2 Rhinopithecus bieti | reverse complement strand
CCGCACTCCCATTTTTAAAAGGCTCAAACATTAAGAGCATGTATGGGTTCATGAAAAAATAATAAAGATACTAGGCCAGACGCGGTGGCTCAAGCCTGTAATCCCAGCACTTTGGGAGGCCGAGGTGGGCGGATCACGAGATCAGGAGATTGAGACCATCCTGGCTAACATGGTGAAACCCCATCTCTACTAAAAAAAAAAAAAAAAAGCCGGGCTTGGTGGTGGGCGCCTATAGTCCCAGCCGCTCAGGAGGCTGAGGCAGGAGAATGGCATGAACCCGGGAGGTGGAGCTTGCAGTGAGCCGAGATCGCGCCATTGCACTCCAGCTTGGGCAACAGTACGAGACTCTGTCTCAAAAAAAAAGATACTAAAAAGCCCAAACATGAGGAAACGTGCAGGAAGTCTATGGACATCAGTGCTGTGGGAGAGGTCTTATCCCCTGGTGGCCCTCACCCTCTGGTGTGGGCATCAGTGCCGTGGGGGAGGTCTCATCCCCCCAGTGGCCCTCACCCTCTGGGAACCACCTGTCACTATCTTTCTATCACAGGGACTTGAAGGTTTCCAACTTGCTCATGACTGACAAGGGCTGTGTGAAGACAGGTGGGTGCAACTTGTGCCAGGCCCTGTCCCTAGATTGTGAGCCCTCACTTGGTGACACACACTCCCCTTTCTGCTGCAGCGGATTTCGGCTTGGCCCGGGCCTACGGTGTCCCAGTAAAGCCAATGACCCCCAAGGTGGTCACTCTCTGGTGAGTCCTTCTGAAGCGTGGTGGCCCCTGGGGACCAGGCCTGCCTGGTGGAGGGCTCCTTGCGATGTCAGGCTGAAGCTGCAAATGACCTTGGGAATGTTAAGCTGTAGGGTTTGTGCAAACTCATAAACGCTGGGTCTAGGACAGCCTCCAGGACATAGCAGGGCTGTCCCACAAAATGGTGAGAGCCGGGCTCAGTGGCGTCAAGGGACCTGCCTAGCTGAGACACACCTCGCCCTGAGAGCCAGAAACACACTGTGGCCGGGAAAGCATCTCTGGAGGGAAGGCTGCTTCACAGACTGAAGGATGGGCAGCTTGCATGCTTTCCCTGCTGCTTCCTCTCGGATACTTTCAGCCAAACAGGGTCGTGCTTAGCAAGGGCTGAACATCAGAGTTGGTCAGACACAGGTCAGGACACCACATGTCGTGTAGTCCCCATCTGAGAACAGGTTGGTGGTGGTTGGTGTGACTGTGTGCTGAGGGTCTGTGGTCCCTGCGACTCGCAGGACGCCGCTGCACGTGTTGCCACTGGCAGCCGTTGCTGTGCGCGCTACCTAGATCTGCAGGGCTTGGGGCAGAGGGTACTCCCAGTTGGGACAGGTTTCCAGGTCACCACAGGCTCTCAGGAAGGCTGTGCCCTGTGGAGGCTTGGGCTGGGGGAGAGGAGCCGGCTGTACTGAGGTGGGTGCTGCTTTGTGCAGGTACCGAGCCCCCGAACTGCTGTTGGGAACCACCACGCAGACCACCAGCATTGACATGTGGTGAGGAGTGGTTACTGCTCCCGGGGCCTCCGGAAGGGCTGGGATGGGAGCTGGGGCACCTGGTTCCTGAGCTCAGCCTCGGGAGGGGCAGGACGGCAGTGGGGTCTTTGCCAGCCTCCCGCTCCCAGGGAGGTGGGCCTGAGCCTGGGAACGCAAGAGGAGGTGTGAGAACTTAGCTTGCTGTGGAGCACAGAGGTCTGCAGGAGGCACACCTGCCCCTGCCCTTGTCACCCGGAGGCCTGCAGGGCCCGGGAGGGGAGCCAGTGGTCCCTGCCTATCCTTTATCCTTCACAGTGTCCCTGATCCAGCGTGCCTCGCGCTGGCGGGGTCAGCAGAGGTCTGGCCGCAGTGAGGTCCACTGTTCTCTGCAGGGCCGTAGGCTGCATCCTGGCGGAGCTGCTGGCCCACAAGCCCCTTCTCCCTGGCACTTCCGAGATCCACCAGATTGACTTGATCGTGCAGCTGCTGGGGACACCCAGTGAGAACATCTGGCCGGTGGGTGTCCTGGGCAGACCCGCAGCCCCCTGCCCGTGCCCACGCCCTCTGTGCCTCAGCTCCTGCCTCCCATAGGGCTTTTCCAAGCTGCCGCTGGTCGGCCAGTACAGCCTCCGCAAGCAGCCCTACAACAACCTGAAGCACAAGTTCCCGTGGCTGTCGGAGGCCGGTCTGCGTCTGCTGCACTTCCTGTTCATGTACGACCCTAAGAAAAGGTGCTGTCTCTGCATGGGGGGCAGGGGCCCCCATCACCCACACTGTTGAGACCGTTTCCCAGAGCCCAGCCTCACTGCGGCGGAGAGGCCCCTCCCCAGGCACAGCCGCTCAGAGCGGTTTCTGGCCCCCAGGCTTCCTTTAAGAACTTGAATCACAGCTGCTCAGCTGGGTGGGAGATGAGAAAGCCGGACTCACAAGTCGCACTAATGCAGGCTGCCTCCTCCAGGGCGACGGCCGGGGACTGCCTGGAGAGCTCCTACTTCAAGGAGAAGCCCCTACGTGAGTGTCCAGGGTTCCTCAGACTCGCTCTGCAGGGAGCAAAAACGGCTGGGAGCCTATTTTGCCGGGAGTGGGTGGTGGTGAATTGGCCTGGTGCCCTCACTGATGGCACCCCCTTTCTAGGGTAAGAGGACAGGGGCATGTGGAGGCGCAGACAGCCGAGGGCCAGGTCCAGAGGCAGAGCTGGACTCAGACCTGGGCCTGCTTCCCCTATCTGGGTCCCTGCCCCGCCCAGCACTGAGCCACCCTTCTCCCTGCAGCCTGTGAGCCGGAGCTCATGCCCACCTTTCCCCATCACCGCAACAAGCGGGCCGCCCCGGCCACCTCTGAAGGCCAGAGCAAGCGCTGTAAACCCTGACGGTGGGCCTGGCATACGCCTGTATTCCCACACCATGTCTTCCGGGCAGCGGTGTCCGTGAAGGGTGCTAGTAGGAGCTGACGAGGTGCCTGGGACCCAGCTCATCCCCTTGACTGACTTCCTCCACTGACTTCCTCCCACTGTCTGCCCTGAACCCACTACTGCCCCCAAAAACAGGCAGGGCATGAATGCAGGGCGACGCGGGAGGGGGCTTCCAGCCCGTGCACCCTGGAAGGGTGGGTCTGGTGGCCCCATCTGTGGCCGCAGGGGTCCTGCTGTGTTGGAAACATGGGACCACTGAGGGGTCTCCTGCGGTTCTTCCCCTCGCTGTACTGGAAGCATGGGACCACTGCTTCTTGGGAGGAGTGGCGGCTGCAGTACCCCCGCTGTCGTCGAGTTGTGGTGGATGCTGGCCTGGGATCAGCGGGCCCAGAAGACCTTCGTATCCCCCCTCGGGCCTGGGGCTGCCCCGTGCATGGGTTGGCTGTGGTGACCCCAGGTGGGCCTGGCAGGACTCCAGATGAGGACAAGAGGGACAAGGTGTGGGGTGGGAGCCACAATTGAGGATGCCCCAAGACCACCAAGAGCCCTGGGCTGGGGGCTGAGCTATATCCCCGCTCCCCACGGAGGCCCCAACGGGGGCTGATGGCTCAGATGCAGAGCAAAACTAGGCTCTTGTTGGATAAAAGCTTTCTTAACAGACATGGTTTTACCAGCGTTTAATGTGCTCTGATGCTGACCATCCCTCTGAGTGTGCTGGGGAGGAAAGGGTGGGGAGGAGGGTAGGGAGAGCAGGCTCAGCTTCAGTGGATGCACCCTGCCCCCTCCCTCACCAGACCCGAGGTTAGGGCAGAGCCATCTCCTCTCCAGCCTGTGGGCTGCACCCAAGGGGAGGGGAGGGGCATCGTTACCACTGGACTGACCAAGACCCAGCCGCCTGGGTGTCCTGCCTACAGCCCCTCTGCCCAGCAGCAGGGACGCTCAGGCCTTCCCAGCTGTCTGCTGCCCGTTCCTGCGGCTCTCAGGCACCTCCATATCTGGTTTGAGGTTAGGTCCTTTCCTTTCTGTGGCCCCAGCTGCTGAGCCACCCAAGGGAAGGGCTGGGATCCCCGAAGCCAGGTAAGCCATGCACCCAGCAGAGCCCCGCAGATCGGCCCCAGCAGAGCTTGGCGGGGGGACCTTGGTGTCACCAAGAGGCCCTTGAGGACACCCGTGTGGAGAATCCCTGGGACATGTGGAGGACCAAGTCCTGAGCCCTATCCTACAGGGAGTGGGCCTGGAGCCGCAGGCCTTGGGGCACAGTGTCCTCCTCAGAGACAGGTTCAGGCACTGGCTGGAACAGGCTGGACCCCTCTACCCAGCACATGTGGGCATGCGTCTGGGTTCCGAGGGCGGGGAAATGTGAAAAGGCTCCTGCTGGCCAGCTTAGACCTGCTGCCCTCGGAGCTTTCCATGTACAGAGTCCCACCTCCAGCAGGGGTTGGCCTGGACTCCAACCCCCTGCTGTGCCCAGAGCTCCCCCAGGGACAAGGCAACCAGAGGCCCAGTCCCCTTGCCAGCAAAGAGAAAAGCACCACGGGAGCTGTCTCCCAAGAGCCCTTGACCTGGGGCCGCTGGCCTAGGGCCGGGCTCCAGGACTGCTGTAGAGCAGAGTGTCCATCTGTGCACGCTGCAGCCACAAGCGCCGCTGGGCGTCACCAAGCAGCACACGCAGCGAGTGGCCCGGGCGGCAGGCGGGCAGGGCTGCACAGTGGGCAGCATGCAGCTGGCGACAGGTGTCACAGCAGAGGGTGGGCAGGGCGCCAGGGGACAGGCAGCTGTGTGCCTGGTAGCCTGGGGGCTCAGAGACAGACCTATAGGCTGAGGCTGGTACCCCCTCTGCCCGAATACGCCTCGGGCTGGCCCCTGCAGAGCTTTCGGGGGTGGCCAGGTCCCCAGGCCTACTCAGCTCACGGCGCAGAGAGAGGAAGGAGAAGGCGGAGGGTTCTGGTTCTAGCCCCTCCTCCAAGGCCCCATAGGGTGGGCTGCCGGCCTGCGGCAGCTCCTCAGCTGGGGGCTCCCAGGCCCGGCCCCCAGTGCCCCATAGTTGGGCACTCTGCTCCCACAGTGGTGGCCTGTAGGCCACCTCCGCCGAGGGTGAGTCAGGGCCTGGTGACGGCTCCCCATACAGGCTGGCGTCCTCCGACCCCTCGTCCTCCTGCAGGTCCTGATACAAGTCCAGTGGGGCCCTGTAAGCAGCAGGGGAGCCTCGGGGGGGCAGGGGTGGAGGCTCCTCGTCCTGGGCCAGCCGCTGCTGCAGCCAGGCCACACAGGAGGCCACGTCCCCGCTGGCACGCCGTGCCTGCAGCAGCTCCTCAGCTGGTAGTACACTGGTGCCCAGCTGGGCCAGCACCTCGCCCAGGATTTCACACTCCAGCCGGAGAGCGAAGCAGCCCAGGGCCACCTGCACCAGCTGGCAGGCAGGGGGCAGGGCGGTCACCATGAGCCGGTGGCTGTCCCTGCGCACGTAGCCCATCTTCTGGAAGCTCTTCAGGAGGAGGTCGTCTGAGAGCACACCCTTCAGCACATGCACGTAGCCCCCGGAGAATGTCTGCAAGGGAGTGGCCCGGTCAGTGCTGCCCACCCTCCCATAGGCCGGACCCTAGGATACAGTGGGTCCGGGATCTGTCGGCTCAGGCCTTGGCAGCTTTTGATGCTCAGGCCCAACCCCAGAGACTAGGCTTAGCCAGTCTGGGCCAGGCCCAAACATGAGAATTTCTTTTTTTTTTTTTTCAAGACAGTCTCAAAAGTGCAGACCACTGCTGTACTGTCTGGAGTGCAGTGGTGCAATCTCGGCTCACTACAACCTCTGCCTCCCAGGTTCAAGCAATCCTCCTGCCTCAGCCTCCCGAGTAGCTGGGATTACAGGTGCACGCCACCATGCCCTGCTAAGTTTTGTGTATTTAGTAGAGATGGGGTTTCACCATGTTGACCAGGAAGGTCTTAATCTCTTAACCTCATGATCCCCCCGCCTTGGCCTCCCAAGTGCTGGAATTACAGGTGTGAGCCACCATGCCCGGCCGAATTTCTTAAAATTTAATGGAAAAAACAACTAATACATTAACCTGGCTCACGAATCAGAACAAAATAAAGAGCTTACTGAGAAATTCCACTGTTCTGGGTTCCCACCACTCCCTTCACCCCTGGAGATGGCCTAATCTAGTTTTGAATGTATTTGCCCATACAGATTTTGTTTGCCCTCTTATGAGGTAGCCCACCCCCTTTTTTTTCCACCTCTTTTCTTTGTAAGGTTTCTAACCAAAGCTAGACAGGTAGCCTCTTAAACGTGTTGTTCTGAACTTTGTTCTTTTCCATTCTAGAAGATCAGGACGGAAGCTCTAGCATTCATTCCCCCTGCTGTGTGGTATTCCACCACGGGGGTGCAACATCTGTTTCCAGAGCTCTACAGAGGCTGTCCGTGCACTGGGCTGACAGCCATGGGATAGCAGAAGGGTGAGTGCTTTTTTTTCTTCTTTGAGACAGAGTCTCGCTCCGTCACCAGGCTGGAGTGCAATGGCACAATCTTGGCTAACTGCAGCCTCCACCTCCCAGGTTCAAGTGATTCTCCTGCCTCAGCCTCCTGAGTAGCTGGAGTTACAGGCGTGTACCACCGCACCCAGCTAATTTTTTTTTTTTTTTTTGAGATGGAGTCTCGCTCTGTCGCCCAGGCTGGAGTGCAGTGGCACGATCTCCGCTCAGTGCAAGCTCTGGCTCCGGGGTTCACGCCATTCTCCTGCCTCAGCCTCCCGTGTAGCTGGGACTACAGGTGCCCGCCACCACGCCTGGCTAATTTCTTTTTGTATTTTTAGTAGAGATGGGGTTTCACCGTGTTGGGCAGGATGGTCTCAATCTCCTGACCTCGTGATCCACCTGTCTTGGCCTCCCAAAGTGCTGGGATTACAGGCGTGAGCCACCGCGCCTGGCTAATTTTTGTATTTTTTAAAGAGATGAGGTTTCACCATATTGGTTAGGCTGGTCTCGAACCCCTGACCTCGTGATCCGCCCACCTCAGCCTCCCAAAGTGCTGGGATTACAGGCGTGAGCCACCGCGCCCAGCCAAGGGTGAGTGCTTTCTAGCCTACAGTTAAGTGAAGAACTAAAGGAACCTCAGGACAATCACTGCGAGCGTCTCCTGACTCTAAAATTCCCTAACTCAGGCACTCCCAGCATCTAATGGCATGACACGGCCCACATGTGGAGCACCCAGGGCCTGCAGCACTCAGCTCGGGGCTTCGATTCATTCCTCTGGCCCCATGAACTGGACTGTTCTTGTGTCCCTGTCTCAGGGGAGGAAAGGGGCCGAGATTAGCTAACTTGGCCAAGGCCTCCCCGCCAGGAGGCAGCAGGACTAGGTCCAAACCAGGGCTGCCCAGCACTGAAGCCGGTTATTCCCCTGCCCTGCCCCGCTGGGAGGCCTCAAGGGCGGGCCTGTCCGTCTCTCGCATGAATGAGAGTCCTGGCCCCTCCGACCAGCAGGTGTCCCTGGGGAGCCGCGGAGAGACGGCCGCTGCCATGGCAACCGGCGGAGGCGTAGCTCGCCCACGTGCGCAGTAACGTCATCGGCTTCCTACTCTTCCGAATTAGCTCAGAGCTCCCGGCGGCCCTGGCCCCTCCTGCCGCCAGGAGCTCACCTAGAGGGGCCAGGCCAGCCCTAGGGCACAGCCTCCAGCCCTGGGCACAGCCTCCGGCCCCAGGCGGAGGAGTTCACTAGGTCTGTGCCAGCCCTGAGACTTCACAGGGATGCACCCATCTGCTGCCCTCCTCTGCAAATGGGATTGGCCCATATCCTAGAGGAACTAGGATGACCACGGGACCTCAAGTCCCTTCTGTAACCCCGTCCTCATATTTCCATGGCAACTGGGGCCGCGAGGCCTCTTAGGGAAGACACTGACGCAAGCTCTCAGGGCAGGACCCCGTAGGCAGCAGCACCCAGCCTGCCTTCGCCCACCCCATGATCTCAGCCCTAGAAGTGGGTGCCCCCACACGCCCACGACCTCTCAGCGCTCGGAGCCTTGAGAAGCCCACCGGGCACTGAGGATACCTCTCCCTCGAAAGGCGTGGTCCCCCATGGTCGACGGCCCCGCGACCCGCAGGCCAGGACGAGGGGCGCGCTCCTCCTGACCTGGCGCCTACCTTGATGGTGGTGAACTCCTTCCTCCAGGGCAGCAGGTACAGGTGCACCGCGGCGAGTTCCAGCAGCTCGAAGGCGCGGGCCAGGCCGCGTAGCGCGGGCGCCAGGTCGGCGCGGCCCCACAGCCCGTCGGTGAACAGCGCCAGCGCGTCGTCCTGCAGCGCCCCGTGCAGGTCGAAGTCCTCCACCAGGATCTGCCAGAGCACCGCGCGCAGCGAGGGGTCCCCGCACACGCCCGCGCGGCCCTGTCGCAGCTCGCGCTCCAGGCACAGGCGGTAGTCCTCGGACAGCGAGCTGCTGCCCATCCTGCGGGGGGCGGGGGTCAGGGACCTGCGGCCGCGTCCCGCCAGCCTCCCTCTCCCCGAGCCCCCACCCAGCGTCCCCAGCACCCCTCGAGCCTGGAGACCCCGCCCCCACCGGCTGGGCGCCTCTGGTACCTTCGGCACCCCCTACCCTGGAGACCTAGGCCCCATCAGCTGTCCGCCCACCCAACGATCCAGGTCCCTCCAGCTGGGCGCCCCCGCACCTCCAGCCCCTCCCTCCAGCCTGGGTACCTCGGCCTTCCAGGGGCACCCCTGGTTATCGACCGCACCCTTCTCTAGACACGCGCTTCCGCCCGTTGAGCCCTCTCCCGACCAGAGCCCCTTCGCCCGGCAGACAGAGCTGCGGACCCCGCGGGTGACGGCGCTACCTGTCTGTCCCCAACGGTCTCCAGCCGCCGCCGTTCAGTTCGGGCCTCCCCGCGCGCCGCGCGCTTCCGCCGGGAGCCGGCTCCGCCCGGGGTCCGCGGCCGTGACGCTAGGGGCGGGGCTTGGCACAGGCCCCGCCTCTGGCTAATTTAGGAGGGGCGGGGCCTCTGCGCCTGGGCGGGGCCTGGTGGAAGCAAGGGAAGAGGAGGCGTCCCGCCCGGCCGAGCACCTGCGCGAGGCACCCGGAGAGCCTCCTGTCACCGCGTCGCCCGTCTCCTCACGGGACCGGTATCGTTCACGACGCCCCTGGGCCGAGGGCTGCGGGCTCATGGCAGGCACTCAGTGAACGTTGTGCCTGGGCCGCTCCTCTCCAAGAGACAGGGATCCAGCCCCAGGCGCCTCGGCCGCGAGGAAGCAGGTGCACGGGCTCGTCCCCTGTGGGGCGGGGCCGCCGGCATTACCTGACGGGGATTGGCTGGATCCTGGGAAGAGCCGTTCCTGCGGGGCGGGGCCACCTACACTACCTGGCAGGGATTGGCCGGACCCGGGGGCGGGCCTCCCCCTGTTGGGCGGGGCCATCCCCTTGCGGGAGGTGGGCGGAAGGACAAGTCTTTCAGCCTCGTCTGAAACAGCAGCCTCAGGTGGGTGCAGGGACCTCAGATTCTATTTCTGCTGGCTCCGCTTCCCGGCCTCCTCCTGCACTTGCCATTGTCGCCCTTGAGAGCATCGTCTGGGCGGGTCTCTGAGGCAGGGCGAAGCCGCCCCCTCTCTAAGCTAAAAGCTGACCTGGGCCCCAGATCCATCCAGGCTAAATCTGGGCCACGACTTCCCGGGAACGTTTTCTTCGTTCGGGTTCCTCTGTTCTGTGCTAAAGGCACTTTCTCGCATTGCCCAGAAGTAGAGGAGAATGAGGGAGACCCTTGAAGGTCCCAGTCGCGACCCCCCCACCCCACACCCTCGCTTTGGACAGGCTCTGCTCCTTCACGTCTGTGTCCCTCACCTCTCCAGGCCACCAAAACCAAGGCCCAAGTTTGTTGAAACTTTCTCTGGGCCTGGGCGGCGAGGTCCCCGCTTTTTCTTGTAAATTTTACTTGGTAGTTCCCTGCTGGCATCTTAGAAATATTGTGATCGTGGCGCGGTGGCTCATGCCTGTAATCCTAGCACTTTGAGAGGCCAAGGCAGGCAGATCACCTGAGGTCGGGAGTTCGAGACCAGCCTGGCCAACATGGTGAAACCCCGTCTCTATTAAAAACACAAAAATTAGCCGGGCGTCGTGGCTCATGTCTGTTATCCCAGCTACTCGGGAGGCTGAGGCAGGAGAATTACTTGAACCTGGGAGGCGGAGGTTGGGGTTGCAGCGAGCCAAGATCACGCCACTACACTCCAGCCTGGGCAACAGAGGGAGACTCTGTCTGAAAAAAAAAAAAAAAAAAAAAAAAAATTGTAATGGAGTCGGTGGATCTCCCTATCTAGGTGGCCACCTCTGGACACGAAGCTCTTTTACTTACAGTTTACTGAACTCAGCCTTGGTGTCCAGTGCCACCATGAGTCCACACCAGTTCTCGGGGCAGCTAACTTCGTAAGCCTCAACTCTTTTATTTTATTCTTCTTCTGATGCGGAGGAGGGTAGAGGTAACTGCTCTGCCTTCGTCCTCCCTGAATTTGGTGGCACCAGCCCATCCATCAGCAGTGGGCCTAGATCTCCTCCCGTGGGCCTGGGGTGACTTTTGCGCCTGCCTTAACCCATGGAGTGAATTCTGAGGCTAGATCATAAACATGTCACACCCCAGCCTTGTGTTGAGATATGTAGCCTCTGATATGGTTTGGCTGTGTCCACACCCAAAATCTCATCTTGAATTGTAATCCCACAAGTCATGGGCAGCACCAGGTGGAGATAATTAAATCATGGGGGCAGCTTCATGCTGTTCTCATGATAGTGAAAGGAACGAGATCTGATGGTTTTATGAGGGGTTTTCCCCTTTGCTTGGCAGTCACTGTCTCTCCTGTCGCTCTGTGAGGAGATGCCTTCTGCCATGATTGTAAGTTTCCTGAGGCCTCCCCAGCCATGCGGAACTGTGAGTCAATCACACCTCTTTTCTTTATAAATTACCCAGCCTCAGGCAGCTGTTTACAGCAGCATGAGGACAGACTAACACATACCCTCAGAACCCAGCCACTAGTGTGAGAAGGCCACAGCCGTGTGTGGAGGTTTTGGGCTGCAAACTTCCACCTGCAAATTCACATTCACCTGGAGCCTATTCTTGGGACTTTTTTGGAATAGTTTTTCCAGACAGAATCAAGATAAGATGAGGTTGTTCTGGGTTGGCATGGCCTCTAAATCCAATATGACTGGTGTCCTTATGAGAAGAGGGAAACTTAGATATGAATGCACAGGAGAGGAGACCGCCTAAAGACAGAGGCAGAGAGGGATGAGGGAGCATGAGCTAAGGTAACACAAGCTGTGTTAGAGCCACCAGAAGCTGGAGGCAAAAGGAATTCTTCCCTAAAGCCTCCAGAGGGAGTCAGCCCTGCTGACAGCTTGATTTTGACTTCAGGCCTGCAAAATGGTGAGAGAGAACATTTCTGCTATTGTAAGGCACCCATTTTGTGGTCGTTTCGGCAGCCCCAGGAGACCCATCCAGTCCTCACGTCGTCGTTCGGACAGCCCTGAGGTCCCAGCCAACAGTTGGCACCAACTATAGACAGCAGATACCCTGGTGAACTACTTTAACATCATCACCTCTGTAGAGAGCCTGTCTCCAAACACAGTCCCATTGAGGTGCTGGGGCTTCAGATCTCAACACTGGAATTTAGGGAGACACGATTCTGTCGCCCAGGCTGGAGTGCAGGCGCGATCTTGGCTCACTGCAAGCTCCGCCTCCCGGGTTCACACCATTCTCCTGCCTCAGCCTCCCGAGTAGCTGTAGCTGGGACTACAGGTGCCCGCCACCATGCCCCGCTAATTTTTTATTTTTAGTAGAGACATGGTTTCACCATGTTAACCAGGATGGTCTCGATCTCCTGACCTCGTGATCCGCCCACCTTGGCCTCCCAAAGTGCTGGTATTACAGGTGTGAGCTACAGTGCCTGGCCAGCTTCTGCTGTTTTTCTAATTGGGGCTCTTAGTTTTTTCTTTATTTGTAGGATTTCTAAAAGGAATCCTATTATTCATTCCTGTCTTATGGGGGAGCCGCAAGCTCAGAGAGGGCAAAGTTGCACGGCAAGCAGCAGCACCTGAACACGTCTGGCGGCTCTCAGTGCCAGGCAGACAGCCGAGCCAGGACGTTCCCGGCCCCCGAAGTGCTCAGGCTGCAGGTGTGGCCTGATGCCAAGCCAGCAGGTGCTCCCATGCCAAGATTTGTTCAAGACACAGCTCATCTCCACCATTCCATGAAGCAGGCTTTTAAATCCCATCTTCTAGACACCCAACACTGAAGCCGGAGCAGGGACCCTACCCAAGCTCCAAGGTACCATGGCCAGCTGGGGTTCACAGCGAGGGCTGGGGCAGATGCTCCAGCTCTGCCCCCACCCAGAGACACTTCTTCTGTCTCCGCACGGGGTCCTTGGGGGTAAACCAGCCACTGCTGAGGGTGCAAGCACAGAGCATCTCACCGACGTCCACAGCTACTGGTTTTAAGACTGTTTCCGAGGACAGCGACACTGCCCCACAGCCAGCTCCTGGTAGCATCTAGGGCTGGGACCTCCACCCCACCAGCCCTGCCACCTGCCTCCTCATGTCATCTCAAGCTGCTGGCGGTGCCTTTCTTGAACACTACATCCTGATCTGCCTACACCCCCCTGGCAGATGCTGTCCACGCCCAGCAGCCTTCTGTGCACCTCAGAGCATTTGTGTCCCCATGCACAGAACGGTGATGATTCCCAAGACCCTCGGGTGACTGCTCTGGGCTCAGGTCCCCAGTGATGACCTAGGACCCCAGCCTCACCCCCTCCTTCCCACTCACTGATGCCCTGCAGAGCTTTCCTGTCCAAGAGGGTGAAGCCCACACCTGCCTGGCCAGGAACAGCCCCAAGAGGACTCTGCTTCTATGCAGTGTCTTGGAGGCTGGCAGATGCTCAAGAGGTGGGGCCAGGCTTGGTTTGGGGCTGGGCTGTGGCTCCTTCCCCCACATCCTCAGCGGCCTCTGCCGTGGGCAGCAGGGGTGGTTGTGCTGCCTGGCCAGTGGGGTGGGATTCAGGGAGCCACACGGCAAAGCACAGCAGTGACCTCTTTATTTTAGGCTGGGTGGGGGCAGCATGTGACAGTTAAGAGGGTGACCCTTGGGCTGCACGGACCTGGAGAAGATGCCCAGGGTCCCGGAATGTTCATGGCCCACAGCCAAGATGAGCAAGGGCAGGGAATGTCCTGGGCTCAGAGCCCTGGACCCCGCAGGGATGTCCCTGCCCATCAGCAATCAGCACAGCCTCCCACCAGCTGCACCCCAGGCCCCAGCTGGCCCTTGTTCCTGATCCAGACAAGAAACTAGTTCATGGGGCTACAACTCCCCTTCTAGGGGTCAGAGGGGACAGAAACTGGACTGCCGTCTCCACCGCTGGCTGGCTCAGAGACCCCTCTTCCCTGACGCTCCCCAAGAGCTGCCCCAGTGAGGCGCTAGGCAGGACCCAGCCAGATGCTCATCGCTGAGCCCGCACCCACCGGAGCCCGCAGCTTCGCTTCTCAGGGCCTCTCTGAGGCCTGCACAGGTGAGCAGGGCCTGGTTCCTCCTGGAGCTGATTCAGCCCCTTTCTGTTGGGGCAGAGGTGCCAACCCCAAGCTCCAGGGTGAGATGTGAGGTGGGGAAGGGGCAAGAGCTGGAGAGCACACCACAGTGGACAAGCCCCCGCTGTGTGCAGAGCAGCGTGAGGCTCCAGGATGGTCCTCAGTGGATCCCGTGGCTCCAGGTGCAGGAGAGATGGCCCTGGGAGGCGAGGCCGGGCCCTGCAGGGGCCCTGGGATCTGGCTCTACTACTTGGCCAGGCCTCCCTGGGGCAGCAGCTCCACGTAGCTCAGGGCACTCTGCAGTGATGTCAGGCAATAGCCCTCCTCTCCGATTAGGTACCTGCACGGATGACAGGGGCAGCCGGTGTCATCTGGAAGAAGAGAAGGACACCCCCGGCCCTCCAGAAGGCAGTGTCTGCCCTCCCGGTTCAGGACCTGGGTGCTGAGGGTGCGCAGGTGGGGCTGTCAGGGCGGCTGGGTTAGAGGTGGCCTTTCCCACCCACCCTGTGCTTGTCCTTGGATGGCAGAGCCAGGGATGCCCCTCGATCCCCTGACTGTCCCCTCCCCAGGCAGATGTTGCTCGGGGCAGCCCCCAGCTCCTGCTGTTGGGGAGAGGCTGAGCTAAGCGAAGGGCCACGGGACATGCAGCAGCAGGCACTCTGCACAGGTAGGCCCACACGGGCTGTCCAAAGGCATGGCTGTGACGGAGCCACATGCTGCCCTCCCCAGATGCCACTGACAACCACTGTTGAGGTTGAGGGACGAGGTCCCTGCTCTTCCTACAGAGACCCCCGCCCTGTCCCCGCCGGGCTCTACCCCTCGTGGATGAACTCCTCCAGGGCCGCACACTCCGACACCAGCTGAGGGAGGCCGCTCCTTAGCACCACGAAGGACAGGATGGGCAGCAGGTCGTCGGCACCACTGTGGGGAGGGCACAGCGGCCGTGGGATGGGGCCAGGGGCCTCTCACTCCACAAACCCAGCAGCTGTGGAGCCATCCTGGCCATGCTGCCCGCAATCTCTGTGCCCTCCTGTCCTGAGGCACAGGAAGCCACCTGGGTGTGGTGAGGCTGTCCCTAAACTGCACTGCGGAGCCAGGGCTAGGCCCACACGGCCCCTCCTGCTTCTACAGTGCAGCTGGCTGGCACGAGGCTAAGGGGCAGGAAGACAGTCCCTCCCGTGACTGTTGCCTTTCTATGGCCCCTCCTCCCTGGCCACACCTCACTCTCCTGGGACTCACATGGCAGCTGCAGCGATGGGCTGGGGCCCGGCCTGGGGTGTGGCCTCCGGTGTGGGGCAGTAGTCTTCCGCACAGACACAGATGACCCGCAGGGTCCGCACTGCGCCACAGACAGGGTTTCAGGGGCAGCCTAAGCCACCCCTTATACCCCGCCCACCCACCCGCCCACCTCCTGGTGTGCAGGGCTGGGAAGAGCTGTGGTGACCCTGGGGACACTGCTCAGACTCCACTTTTGTTCTGGTCTCCTCCCTCCCCACCGGCACGTGACAAGAGAAGCTCAGTGGTGAAGACACAGGCTCCAGGTCACCTACTGGGATGGGAGCCTGCCCCTCCCCCTGCTGACCTATGCACTCCAGCTTCTTCTGGGGGCAGCTCTCCAGGACCAGCAGTCCAAGCTCCTGGGCCGCAGCACAGTAGGGGTAGCCAGTGGCCCCCTTGGCCTCAGGGTTCTGGGGGAGGAGCTTGGTGGGGATGCCAATGGCGGTGGGGGGTGCATTCCTGTAGAGCTCCATGCTCCTGCTCAGGGCAGCCTCCCGGGTTCGGTGCACACTCCTGGGGCAGAGAGAGACCAGGCTAAGCTGCCCCAGGGACCTTGCCCCGGGGACAGAAGCAGGGCTGTGGCTGGAGCTCAGTCCTGGAGAAAACTGGCTATGTATCCCAAGCAAAAAGCCCCAGGGTTGGCAAGACTCCAGGCACGGGAGGGTGCCCACAGTCCTACCTGCAAACTGGAAGACCCTGAGGATGGCCTCAGGGAAAACCACAGGCTAGGGGAGATTGCGGGGAGCAGACAGTGCCAGGGAGCAGGGCAGGCCTCCTAGGAGACAGCAGGCCACACGAGTGGTTGTACGGCTGGATCCATACCTGTATAGGGCCAGCAGCAGAGGCCACAGCGGGGAGAAAAAGGGCTCCTCAATGCACGCCAGGCAGCGGTCCTTGGAGGCAGCTGTGTTTAGGCCTTCAAAGGCCAGAAGGGTCAGCGAGAGCAGCCTGTCTGCTGGGAACAGAGCCGGGGACGTCCACATAGGTTCCTCCCCTGCCGGGTCAAGTGGCTCTAAGCCTTGGGGCCTTCTTCCACCCAAGCACGCTCTCTGAGAGGCAGACCAACTGGCAGTGTCCAGGAGCAGCGGGGAGAGGGCTCTGTCTGGTCCTCTTTCCACCGCCTTCAAGCCTCCTGCACCCACCCCTGACCCTCCTGGGCCCAGGGCAGGGAGTCTGGGACCGGTAACTGTCACCTACAGCTGCTGCCCTGTTGGGCCAGCAGCCTGAGAAAACACCGGAGAATGATCCCTTTCTCAAAAGGGCCTTTACCCAAAACCACAGGAACCAGGGGAGACTTTAGAATCAACCCCTGTGTGTGGGGACCCTGGCCAAGTTCCTCAGTGTGTGGGCAGCAGAACGAGAACGCCGCGGCCGCGGGGGCTGTTGGGCCGCCCTCACTGGTTCTTAGAAAACTCTAGGCCGGGCACAGTGGCTCACACCTGTAATCCCAGCACTTTGGGAGGCGGAGGTGGGCAGATCACCTGAGGTCAGGACTTTGAGAACAGCTTGACCAACTTGGTGAAACCCCGTCTCTACCAGTCTATTTCCAAAATGAGAAGGGCTGAGGCAGGCTGGGTGGACATGAGTCTGATCAGAGGCTCTGATCGACAGACCCTTCCCCAAACAGAAGCTTGAAATGGACCAGCAACCAGGGTGAAGAACTGCGGCCGCTCTCCCAGTGAGGGCCTGGCCTCACCGATGGCGCTATGGATCTCCTCCACCGCGCTCTTCAGCTGCTGCAGCTGGGGCTCCGGCTGCACCCCATGGCCCTGGCCCTGCCGCTCAGACGTCCCCAGGAACTGCTCCAGGTCCTCGAATGAGCTGTCCTTGTCCGGCAATCCGGACGCGGTGTCCCCCAGGGGCGAGGGAGGCCCCGCGGGGCCGGGCTGGAGTGGGGGCGTCGGGGGGCAATCCTGGGGCCGCGGGGCTGCGCTGGGCTCGGGCGGGGACAGCATGCAATGGAGGCTCTGCGAGGGCCGCAGCCGTCGGCTTCCGGGGTTGGGGGTCGGGAGGCAGCAGCCCGGGGCTGGCGCGGCTGCTCTGCTCACGGCGGGGTACAGGGCGCTGTACACGGCGCACTGCAGCCGCCGCAGGAGCTGCGCGATCGGGTGGTCCGGGAGGCTGCGGGAGAGGAGGGCGTGAGAACGCGGCCAGCCCCGGCCTCCCCGTGGCATCCACAGGTGCTGCGCTACGCCCGGTTTCAGAGACGTGACCAGCGTTACCTCCTGACAGTGAATGTTGGGAAGTCTGCCCCCCGCCCTCGCTGGGGAGGTTAGAGAAGCCGAGGAAACGCCCTCCGCAAAGGGAGCTGCGGTGTCCACGTGGCGGGGCACAGGGTCCCTGTGTCAGTCCAGCCCCTCTCCGGCACCTGGCACCAGGGAGAGGCGCCCCAGGCCGGTGCGCAGGGGCTCTGTGGGGCCTGAAGGCCCAGCTACCTGAGCAGGTGTGAGACCAGGCTGGTCACGAGTGACAGGTCCCCCGGGCTCCTCTTGAGCTTGGCCTTCCAGTGCTTCGGCCAGTCCTGTGGGACAAGTGGCCTTGAAGGAAAGCACGGTGGGTCCGCCACGACCGGACGCGCCTCACCTCCCACCAATGCCGACCCCTAGAGACTGTGGGAGCCCGTCCTGGGTGCAGGAAACCCAGGGCCAGCAGGCCCCGCGACCCGCCCCCGCCCCCACCCACACCTGAGGGAGACCTTAGGTGAACCTGGCCCTGCTCCCTCGCTGGGACCCTCCCTCCTCGCTGGGACCCTCCCACGCGACCCCTGGTCTCGCCCCCTCGCCAAGCCCCAC
>NW_016803268.1:380870-382574 GCF_001698545.2 Rhinopithecus bieti | reverse complement strand
CCCCTCGCTCGGCCCTCCCACACCGCTCTGGCCCCGCCCCTCACTGGGCCCTCCCACTCGGCTCTGGCCCCGCCCCCTCGCCGGGATCCTCCTCCAAAGCCTGGGCACGAGGGGGACGCACGTGGTCCTGCTCGTACTCCAGGATGGCGGCGTAAAGGGCCCGCTGCTCCCGTTCCTCCGGGGTCAAGGCGACCTGGCTGCAAAACCTCCTGAGGAGAAAGGCACGTGGTGGGTCCCAGGGCCAGGCCCTCCCCGCAGCAGCCCCAGGGGCCGGCAGGAATCCCACCTGTTGGCGGCCTCCTGGAGCCGCAGCCGGCGCTCCTCCATCTTTCTCTGGAGCTGGGTGCAGAGTCAAGGGGCCGAGCGTCGGATCTGAGCGGGCCCTCGGTTCCCAACCCCGTCCCACACCCGGAGAGGCCGAGACGTCACAGGGACCCTCCTCAATGAGAGGCTGTCCCCAGGTGAGGCTTCTGGGGCAGAAGGCAGCCTGCGCTCAAGCCAGGAGGGCCGAGCCAGAGAGCCTGGGGGATGGGGGTGAGGACCTTCCCCTGAGGCCATGCCTCTGCAAAGCGGGAAGCCCCTCAGCCCTGTACCCCGGCCCTGGAACCTCCGCTCCCCTCGCTGTCCCCTTCTCTGCCCTTGGCTCAAAGCCACACCGAGTTTCCCCTCGGGTGGTCAGAAAGGGTGCTGTCTCCTCCCGGGCTTTGGCGATCACTAGGTTCTCCATCATCTGCCGCTGTAGAGAGAGGGTCTGGGCGGGGAAGGAGGGAGTAAGACCGACTCCCCCTACACCCCGCGCCCACGCAACCCCAGGCCCTCTGTAACCCCCACTCACCAGGGATGTCTTCTGCATGGCCTGGCTGGGGTCTAGCCGGGCCATTCGGGCCTCATACGCAGCCTTCAACTTCTGATTCTGCAGGGAGGCCTCCTCCAGTGGCGTCAGCTCTCTGGAAATGTGACGGAGCTGCTGTCTAGACCTCTAGACCCTAGGAAGCCCAGTGGTGTCTGGCCACCAGAGGAGCCTCTCTCATCCTCCCGGATTGCTCTGAGGCCAGGAGGTGAGGAGGAAGAGGAGGGGAACCATCTGGCGTGGGCTGCAACATCTGCCCTTTCTTGCTTCCTCTTCCAAAACACAGGTTTTGGCCAGGTGCAGTGGCTCCTGCCTGTAATCCCAGCACTTTAGGAGGCAGAGGCCAGGCGGATCACCTGAGGTCAGGAGTTTGAGACCAGCCTGGCCAACATGGTGAAAGCCCGTCTCCACTAAAAATACAAAAATTAGCTGGGCTTGGTGGTGCACACTTGTAATCCCATCTACTCGGGAGACTGAGGCAGAACTGCTTGATCCCTGGAGGCGAGGTTGCAGTGGACCGAGATCTGGCCACTGCACTTGAGCTGGGGTGATAGAGCGAGACTCTGTCTCAAAAAACCAAAACCAAAACAAAAAACATTAAAAAAAACAAAACAAAACAGGTTTTGGTGTCGCCAGGACTTTCGGCTTTTCAAGAGAAGCTGGACCACTGGACTTCTACGGAGATCAGTTACACGGGTTTGGCAACAGCATGAATCTTGTTAAAGCAAGCCTGTGCAACAACCCGAGGGCTGGATGACTTTGAATGTGGCCCAGCACAAATTCCTAAACTTCTTAAAACATCACTGGGGGCCGGGCACAGTGGCTCACAGCTGTAATCCCAGCACTTTGGGAGG
>NW_016803268.1:372185-378939 GCF_001698545.2 Rhinopithecus bieti | reverse complement strand
AAAAAAAAAAAAAAAAAAAACAAAAAAAAAACTGAGTTTTTTTGCAATTTTTTTTTTTTTTTGAGAGTCTCATTCTGTTGCCCAGGTTGGAGTGCAGCGGCACAATCTCGGCTCACTGAAACCTCCACCTCCTGGTTTCAAGTGATTCTCCTGCCTCAGCCTCCCAAGTAGCTGGGATTATAGGCGTGTGCCACCATGCCCGGCTAATTTTGTAGTTTTAGTAAAGATGGGTTTTCATCATGTTGGCCAGGCTGATCTCGAACTCCTGATCTCAGGTGATCCGCCTGCCTTGGCCTTCCAAAGTGCTGGGATTACAGGCATGAGCCACTGAGCCCGGCTTTGCAATTTATTTTTTCAGTTCATCGACTATCGTTAGTGTTACTGTATTTTATGTGTGGCCTAAGACAGTTCTTCCAGCGTGGCCCGGGGAGGGTAACAGATTGGACACCCCTGCTTTAAAGGCACTATATGGGTCAGTTACAACAGTTTGTGACCCATGAAAGGAAGAAGTGTTCTGCCTCCTTTAGACAGTTCCTAACAGCCACTCCACCTTGAAAGCTTCGGTCCCTCTTACCTTCCCACTGTCAGGGACAGTAGAGGATGGTGGTGGGGACAAGGAGGAGGAAAGACAGAGCCTGACTCCTGGCCACCCTGCCCTGAAGCCACACTTGCAGAAGCGAGGTGACTAGGAAGCCAGGCGCCGCCAGAGCAGGGACAGAGTGGGCCCTTCTTGTCTCTCCCACTTGGGATTCATTGGGCTTTTTGCATTTGTGCCTGTATTTTTCATCATGATGTTCTAGACAACTGTCTGCCATTCTTTTTTTTTTTTTGAGACGGAGTCTCGCTCTGTCGCCCAGGCTGGAGTGCAGTGGCGCGATCTCGGCTCACTGCAAGCTCCGCCTCCCAGGTTCACGCCATTCTCCCACCTCAGCCTCCGAGTAGCTGGGACTACAGGCGCCGCCACCACGGCCGGCTAGTTTTTTGTATTTTTAGTAGAGACGGGGTTTCACCATGTTAGCCAGGATGGTCTTGATCTCCTGACCTCGTGATCCACCCGCCTCGGCCTCCCAAAGTGCTGGGATTACAGGCTTGAGCCACCGCGTCCGGCCTTAACTGTCTGCCGTTCTAACTTCTAATAATGCCTCTCTCCCATTTTCTTTCTGGAACTCCAGTGAACATGTTAGGCTTTCCATCTCTCTCTCTTTTTTTTTTTTTTTTTTTTTTTTGAGGCGGAGTCTCGCTCTGTCGCCCGGACTGGAGTGCAGTGGCCAGATCTCAGCTCACTGCAAGCTCCGCCTCCCGAGTTTACGCCATTCTCCTGCCTCAGCCTCCCGAGTAGCTGGGACTACAGGCGCCCGCCACTTCGCCCGGCTAGTTTTTGTATTTTTAGTAGAAACGGGGTTTCACCGTGCTAGCCAGGATGGTCTCGGCCACCCAAAGTGCGTGGGATTACAGGCTTGAGCCACCCGGCGCCCGCCTCTTCTTTTTTTTTTTTTTTTTTTTTTTTTTTTGTGACATAGTTCACTCTGTCACCCAGGGCTGGAGTGCACTGGCATGATCTCGGTTCATGGAACCTCCGCCTCCTGGGTTTCCAAGCGATTCTCCTGCCTCAGCCCCCTAGTATGCTGGGACTACCAGGCGCCTGCCACCACGCTCAGCTAATTTTTGTATTTTGAGTAGAGATGGGGTTTCACCGTATTGGCCAGGCTGGTCTCGAACTCACTGACCTTGTGATCCGCCAGCCTTGGCCTCCCAAAGTCTAGGATTACAGCGTGAGCCAAACGCCCGGCTCCATCTCGTTTCTGTCTTTAATTTTTTGTTTCTGTAATTCATATCTGGATATCTTTGACCTTTTTTCCAATACATGAATTTGTCTTCAGCTATGTCTGCATATGCTATCATAAACTTTTGCTGCTCGCTTTTGTAAGTATCGTGTACTTATACATATATATGTAAATTTATCTTGTTCCCAGTTAATTTTTTTTTTTTTTTATTAGAGTCACGTTTTGTTCCCAGGCTAAGAGTGCACTGGCAACCATTATGGCTGCACCCTCAACCTGTCAGGCTCAAGTGAGCTCCCAGCCTCCCACCTCAAGCTCCCTACTAGCTGGGACTACAGGGGCACACCACTATGCCTAATTTTTTTTTTTTTTTGAGATGGCGTTTTGCTCTTGTTGCCCAGGCTGGAGTGTAGTGGGCGTGATCTCGGTCACTGCAACCTCCACCTTCCGACTCAAGCGATTCCCCTGACTCAGTTCCCAAGTAGCTGGGATATACAGGTGCACGCCACCACAGCCAGCTAATTTTTGTATTTTTAGTAAATGACAGGGTTTCCCCATGTTGGCCAAGCCTTGGTCCGGAACTTTCCTGACTGCAGGTTGATCTGCTCCCTCGGCCTCCCAACAGTGCTGGGATTACAGGCCATGAGCCAACCGTGCCCAGCCTGCATTTGCTGTATCAGGCAAGAGGATATTCCCATTCCGGGACCATTTTTTAAAAATTCACTGTGATCACCTCATCTTCCTCAGCCTCAAAACCCAATCCCAGGCTGCAGCCCAACTCCCGTCTTGCCCATCTTACTTCTTAGAGCCTGTTTGTGACTCTGCCCCCTGAATTCTGGAAGATCTCGGGTGGCAGAAAAGAGAGAGGCTTCCCTCCTTCGTCGGAGTAGACACGGCGGTGGTATGCCGGCAGGCTGGGGTGGGAGCCCAGCTGCAGGCATGGTTGGCTTCAGGCGTGTTTTCCCTGCAAGCCATTGGGTAGCCAGAGGTCAAGCAGTGGGCCCCATCCCACAGAGAGATGCAGGCTTGGGGGATGCCCCAGGGAGCGCCTACGCAGGAGACCCACCAAGCTTGGTGCCGTTGACCTGGGCCCTCTCCAGACACTGGCTGCGTAGCTTCAGCATCTTGGAGGGGTGTCCGGGGGCACAGTTTCCTAGCTCTGGGGGAGGGACAAGAAGGCGGGTCACAGTTGGCTCTGTCATCGTTACCTATTGCTGAGATAAAATGAGGCAATGGAAAAGCCAGGCAAGCCCACTGCCCCCCAACCTCACTGACCCTGGGCAATGCCACTGCCTCCCATCCCACTTGTCCATCCCACATCCATCCCGCGCCCCGACGCCCCCACTGCCCCCCCTATGGACCCTGGGCAAGCCCACTGCCCCTTCCACTCCCCACTGACCCTGGGCAAGCCGACTATCCCTCATGGACTCCCCGCAAGCCCCCTGCCCCACCATGGACCCCGGGCAAGCCCTCCCACCCACTCATTTCTAATCATCTGCCCTGGTTTTGCCTCCTGAGCCTGCTAAGTCTGTGTGTCCCGCATCAAGGCCTGTCAGAGCCTAGACCCTAAATGGGAAGTGGCTGTTTTACAGAGACAAGGACGTGCTGAGGGGAACTGCCTCACCCGTGTCCCACGGGCTGTGTCCCCAAAGTCCTGCCTTCCTGTAGGCTTGGCATGGAGCACCTCTGCATGTGACCACGGGCCTGCTCACACAGCCCTCCTGCACACCGTGGGAGCTGCCTCTCTGTGACTCGCCCCAGACCCACTGCTCCAGCGCCTGACCCACCTCCCTGCTGCCTTTCACAGAAAACTTCTCACAGACTCCCATTTTCTTATCTGGCCCTGATTTTGGAAACTGTCCTTACCCATCCCCACCTTGCCAGATATGGTGGGCCACAGGCGTTCCTGTGTCTTCTGGGACTTTGCTCTCCCCAGGGACCCTCTGCCACTCCTCCACCCAGCTCCTCAGTCTTGGAGCACCAGAGCTCAGCTGAGCTCACTGGCTCCCTAGGGAGCTGGGGCAACTGTTAGCTCCCCCGACCTCGGTGCTCCTATGTCCAGTGGCTGCTGGTCCTCTCAAACTTAATGTGTTCATCATGGAACTTTCTGTTCCTCCCCTTGCCAGTCTGCTCCTGTCACCATGTGCCTCCTGCAAGTCTGCTCTGTTCCACCTTCAGGACACATCTCCAGACCGTTTACTGCTCCCATCCTGGGTGGTCCGGCCACTGCCATCCTCAGTCCTCACCTGAGGCTCCGCTTCCAGGCTGGTCTCTCCCTCAAAGCCTCTTCAAGTTTCCCTTCACACCAGAACAGCCCCAGTTCCACCCAAGGCATGCACACAGCCCCACCCCGCCCACTCCTATTTCAGGGCCTTTGCACACCCCACTGCTGGAATGCTGCCCCACCTCTGTGCCACTCGCTGGAGCCAGTGTCTTGCCACACCCCCATCTCCATTCTCTTACCCACAACACTCGTCCCTTCCTGCCACTATATCACACTGAGTGTGGGCCGGTCCACCTGCTACAAATGGTCACACTGGAAGGATACAGGAGACCCCCCTGAAGCCTGGCACTCATCAATGGCTAGGCTGCCCACAATTTTTTTTTTTTTTTTTTTTGAGATGGAGTTTGGCTCCGTCGCCCAGGCTGGAGTGCAGTGGTGTGATCTTGGCTCACTGCAAGCTCTGCCTCCCAGGTTCACGCCATTCTCCCGCCTCAGCCTCCTGAGTAGCTGGGACAATAGGCGCCTGCCACCACACCCGGCTTTTTTGTATTTTTAGTAGAGACAGGGTTTGACTGTGTTAGCCAGGATGGTCTCGATCTCTTGACCTTGTGATCCGCCTGCCTTGGCCTCCCAAAGTAGTAGGATTACAGGCGTGAGCCACCGTGCCCAGCCTAGGCTGCCCACAATTTGTCCAGCATGGAGGGAGCAGCAGGGCTCAGCCATGACTTTTTTTTTTTTGAGAAGGAGTTTCGCTCTTGTTGCCCAGGCTGGAGTACAATGGGGTGATCTCGGCTCACTGCAGCCTACGCCTCCTGGGTTCAAGTGATTCTTCTGCCTCAGGCTCCCGAGTAGCTGTGATTACAGGTGCCCACGACCATGGCCAGCTACTTTTTGTATTTTTAGTAGAGACGGGGCTTCGCCATGTCGGCCAGGCTGGTCTCGAACTCCTGACCTCAGGTGATCCGCCCGCCTCTGCTTCCCACAGTGGTGGGATTACAGGCCTGAGCCACTGCGCCCGGCCGGCTGAGCCGTACCTTTAGTGGTTTCCACTTCTTCCAGTAACGCCTGGGAGATATAGTGGATGGTCCTCAGGTATTCTGTGTATGCCTCCTGTGTCCAGGAAAGAGAACAGTGGGGTCAAGCCTGTGGAGGGAAG
This sequence comes from Rhinopithecus bieti, assembly GCF_001698545.2. NCBI lineage: Eukaryota > Metazoa > Chordata > Mammalia > Primates > Cercopithecidae > Rhinopithecus > Rhinopithecus bieti. The sequence continues at coordinate 373,778 of NW_016803268.1, read as the reverse complement.
TGACTCCATCATTCCTTCCGGGTACCCTTGTGGGATAAGCAAGGAACACCCACCACCTGCTTATCTCTGAGATACACCAGAGACATTGAGCCTGCAGTGGTTGGCTGCAGGCGGAACACGGTTTTCTGCCTGGGGCCCAGGCAGCATCGCTGCTCTGCAGACTTGGAAAAGACGTCAGGACCTGAGAGAGAGCCAGGGACGAGCTGGACCTCACTGTCTCCTCTCACTGCCTTTCTCTCCAGCACAGGAACTGATGCTCTCATTCAGTGGGCCTGGGGAAGTGACCTCAGCAGTTTGCTGTCATTTTCACTCTATGCGGTGTTTCCTTCTTGTGCAACTCAAGGGTGATTCACTCAGTGGCTTAAAAAAATACTTCCTGAGAGGACAAAGGGAGTGATACTGGAAGTTTTCAAATCACTTCCCGGCTTAAGTTCTGAGAAATCCCTTTCCCAGAACCCCCGAGTTATGTATTCCCAGTGCACACAGGAGCCTAGAACATGTGACTGTTACGTTTCAAGGCTGTGTGACCCCTCTGACAAGGTGCAGGTCATCGGAACCACAGTATGGTTTGTTTTGTTGAGACAGTCTCACTCTGTCCCCCAGGCTGGAGGATAGTGGCAGGATCTCAAGTCACTGCAACCTCCGCCTTCCGGATTCAAGTGATTCTCCTACCTCAGCCTCCCAAGTAGCTGGGATTACAGGTGTGCACCGCCACGCCTGGCTAATTTTTGTATTTTTAGTAGAGACAGGGTTTCACCGCGTTGGCCAGGCTGGTCTCCAACGCCTGACCTCAGGTGATCCGCCGCCTAGGCCTCCTACAGTGTTAGGGTTACAGGCGTGAGCCACCACGCCCAGCAATATGGTGTGTTTTTTTGTTTTATCCCCAGCTGTTAAGTTACCTATTTTTAAGTCTACGCCTCAGAGAAAAAGACAAAATACAATCCAGGCAGGATTTCTGACTTGTGGGGGCACCTGCTGCCCTAACAACCAACTCGGGGAAAACGGCAGATTCAGGAACGAGGCTTCTCCTAGGCACAGGGCTTCCCTCCTTGGGCAGCCGGGTGTGGCTGAGCCGGCTCCTCTACCTGGTCGCCAACCTTAGATTCAGCCCCATCTCAGAAACGGGCGACACCCCTCCGGCCTGCTTTTCCTTCCTAAGGCGACTGCAAACAGTCTCACAAATGAGCGGGCATGTGGCCTTCTCTGGATTCCGTCCCCTGTGGCAACCGGATTAAATCCACCATCTCTGCCCAGAAAAGTGCACGAACGCATGGACCTGCTCGTCACACGGGTTTTGGAAGGTGGCCTGGCGGACTCTACCGCTGCATCTCCTCTACAGCTGGAGCCCAGGCTCTCATGCACCGGCTCAGCGAGCGAACTGGAAAGCCGAGGCCGGCAGGATCTGAGCTGTCCAAGGTCACTGCACGCCTGGCTGCGCCCCGCCCCCGTCCTCGCCCGGGAACCGTGGGGTCCCCGTTGGCGCCTGCCCTCGCGTCCCCAGCCCGAGCCGGCCCGGTCCTCGCCCTCCCGGGGCGGGGGTCCCTCCAGGGGCCACCCTCGGCGGCCAAGCCCCGCCCCCGCCCCGTCTCACCC
>NW_016803268.1:345467-370842 GCF_001698545.2 Rhinopithecus bieti | reverse complement strand
CGCGTGGGCGGAGCTGCACTGACGCCCGGAAGCCGGCGCGGCCTCCCCTCCGCCCGGCCGAGCGCGTAGCGGGCTCGGGGCTGCGTCTGGATAGGCGCTGGGCGACCGGCTCGGTTTTCCCCGCGCTCCGTGACGCTGGCGTCGCCGGCCCGGCCTCCCCGGCCGCGGGCTCGGTCAGAAGGGACCCGGCGTGAGGAGCGCTGTCACCGCGGGCAGGTCGCCCTTGCGCGCCCGCGCGTGGGAATCGCTCTCTCCGGCTTCGTGTTCCCCGGGAGCAGGAAAGGAGGCGGCACCTGCACTTGGCAGACAGGAAACCGCGGCGTTTCCTGGAGGGCGCAGCGCCTTCCCCGGGTCTCGCGGTCGCTGGGAGGAGGGTGTAGTTCCAGGTTTCACTCGTGAAGTTGTTTCGCTGGGAGGCTTTCAGAGGCCTTTGAAATTTGAAAGATTTCTTGGACCAGCGGCCGCATCCCCCACAGGGCGGCTTGTCCCGCCTAGAGCCGCGCGCCCGAGCCGCTTGCTGTGTCCGAGGGCCGCGCGGAGGGCGGTGCAGGCGCTGCCCTCGAACCTGGAGTCCGGGACGCCCCGTGCTGAGGAGCCTCCTCCTTTGCCGGCTGCTAACACTTTCCGCCGCTCTGTGCAGGAGCAGGCCGGGCTCTCGCCATGGGTCACTGTCGCCTCTGCCACGGGAAGTTTTCCTCGAGAAGCCTGCGCAGCATCTCTGAGAGGGCGCCTGGAGCGAGCATGGAGAGGCCGTCCGCAGAGGAGCGCGTGCTCGTCAGGGACTTCCAGCGCCTGCTGGGGGTGGCTGTCCGCCAGGACCCCACCTTATCTCAGTTTGTCTGCAAGAGCTGCCATGCCCAGTTCTACCAGTGCCACAGCCTCCTCAGGTCCTTCCTGCAGAGGGTCAACGTCTCCCCGACGGGTCGCCGGAAGCCTTGTGCAAAGTACGCCCTAGTCTGTTCAGGGCACGTTCAGGCTGTCAGCACTGCAGTGTGACGGGTGCTGAGAGGGACAGGGCATGCCTCGGCGGTAGCCTCTGGGTGGGGGGAATGGGCCATGCCCAGGCTCAGTGTGAATAGCCCTGGGATTGGTGTGGAGAGACGAACTGGGAGGAGATGGGGTGAGGGAAGAGAAGAAGGTTACCTATGGGGACCGCTGAGGTTTGAGACCTTGAGAGGGTCCTGTACCGCACGTGCTGTGAACCTGCGCCTGCTTGTCCTGCTCATGGCCACACTGATCCTTTGCAGGGTCGGTGCCCAGCCCCCAACAGGGGCAGAGGAGGGAACGTGTCTGGGTGAGTCCTCCCCCGGTGGAGGGTGGGCTGGGTGCCGACCAGCCGTGGAGCTGACATCTCTGTTGACTCTCTGCAGTGGATCTGATCACATCAAGCCCCCAGTGCCTGCACGGCTTGGTGGGATGGGTGCACGGACATGCGGCCAGCTGCAGGGCCCTGCCCCACCTTCAGAGGACACTGTCCTCTGAGTACTGCGGCGTCATCCAGGCCGTGTGGGGCTGCGACCAGGGCCACGACTACACCATGGACACCAGCTCCAGCTGCAAAGCCTTCTTGCTGGACAGTGCGCTGGCGGTCAAGTGGCCATGGGACAAGGAGACGGCGCCACGGCTGCCCCAGCACCGAGGGTGGAACCCTGGGGATGCCCCTCAGACCTCCCAGGGTAAAGGGACAGGGACCCCAGTTGGGGCTGAGACCAAGATTCTGCCCAGCACAGATGAGGCCCGGCCTCCTTCAGACAGCGAGGCGGTGGGGCCCAGGTCGGGCTTCCCACCTCAGCCAAGCCTGCCCCTCTGCGGGGCCCCAGGTAGGAGGCACCTCTTGCTGGTGCTAGACCAGAATCTGTGCTTCTCAGCCGGGCAGGGTTTTTGGCAGAAAGTGAATGTCTCCACTGCTCTAGGTGGTGGCTGGAGTGTGGTGTGAGAAGGAACAGAGCTTGGGGCTTCTGCCTGCGGCTGCTCACCACATCCAGAGAGCAGGGAGGGGCGGCCAGCCTGTCTCGGCCTCTTGCTCTGTGAGCAGGGCTTTGTTCCAGTAGTTTCTGTGGAGACATGCTCATCAGCCATCTAGTCTTCCTCTAAGCTTGTGCTTGGGGCTGCGGGGACTGAGGACGAAAAGAATGGGGCCTTGTCTGTGGACGTGGGAGAAGAGAATGGCCATTGCCTCTGTGGCTGCTGTCCTGGGCCAGCTGCAGGTCATTTCCTGGCGCTTAGCCAGCTGCCTGGTGACACCCTGGTGTGGGCCAGTGTGGCGCAGTTTTCTCTGCTGACAGGCTGAGGGGAACACAAGGCCCTTGTTTGGGCCCCAGAACCCTTAGCACTGTGGGCTGGTGCAGCTGCTCCTGGATGTTGTGTTAGGAGGGCCGGGGCCAGTTTCCCTCCGGCCTATTGTCGTGTGTGTGCTCTGCGTACCTGTCCCTACCTGGGCACTCAGCTCCCACCTTGAGTCCTCAGGGGAGCTTCCAAAAAACGTAGCTATCTGTTATCCTAGACTTTGGGAGGCTGAGGTGGGCGGCTCACTTGAGGTCCGGAGATCAAGACTAGCCTGGCCAACGTGGCAAAACCCCATCACTAATGAAAATACAAAAACTACCTAGGCATGGTGGTGGGCACCTGTAATCCCAGGTACTCTGGAGGCTGAGGCATGAGAATCACTTGAGCCTGGGAGGCAGAGGTTGCAGTGAGCCGACATCGCACCGCTGTACTCCAGCCTGGGCGACAGAGCAAGGTTCCATCTCAAACAAAAACTCAGCTACCCAGATAGTTCAGAAAGATACGGGTGCACAGATTAGAAAGTATGGCTTGGGGTCCTTGGGTAGGAACGGGATTGTGAGTGTCACGTCTTAGAGATGCTTGGCTTTTAAACTTGTATGCAGTATGTTGACAACAATACAACCTCTCTATCTGTGTATCTATTTTTGTGACAGAGTTTCGTTCTGTAGCCGAGGTTGGAGTGCAGTGGCGCGATCTTGGTTCACTGGTACCTCTGCCTCCCGGGTCCTGGTTCAAGCAATTCTCCTGCCTCAGCCTCCCGAGTATCTGGGATTACAGGCACGTGTCACCACGCCCAGCTAATTTTTGTATTTTTAATAGAGACGGGGTTTCACCATGTTGCCCAGGCTGGTCTCGAACTCCTGACCTTGTGATCCACCCACCTCGGCCTCCCAGAGTGCTGGGATTACAGGTGTGAGTCACCGCGCCCGGCCAAGAACAATACTGTTTAAAGCTTATTTTAGGCCAGGTGCAATGGCTCATGCCTGTAATTCTAGCACTCTGGGAGGCTGAGGCGGGCAGATCATGAGGTCAGGAGATTGAGACCAGCCTGGCTAATGTGGTGAAACCCTGTCTCTACTAAAAATACAAAACTAGCCAGGTGTGGTGGCGGGCACCTGTAGTCCCAGCTACTCTGGAGGCTGAGGCAGGAGAATGGCGTGAACCCTGGAGGCGGAGCTTGCAGTGAGCCAAGATCACACCAGTGCACTCCAGCCTGGGTGATAGAGCGAGATTCCGTCTCAAAAGAAAGAAAAAAAACTAGCTGGGCGTGGTGGTGGGCGCCTGTAGTCCCAGCTACTCGGGAGGCTGAGGCAGGAGAATCACTTGACCCTGGGTGGTGGAGATTACAGTGAGCTGAGATCCTGCCACTGCGCTCTAGCCTGGGCGACAGAGCAAGACTCCATCTCAAAAAAAAAAAAAAAAAAAAAAAAAAGGAAACTTACTTTAAGTAGAGATGGAGTCTCACTGTTTTGTCCAGGCTGGTCTTGAATTTCTGGCTTCAAGTGATTCTCCTGTCTTGGCCTCCCAAAAGCCTGGGATTATAGGCATAAACCACCAGGCCTGGCCAAGAGAACAGTAATATTATTTATTTATGGAGTCTTGCTGTGTTGCCCAGACTAGAGTGCAGTGACATGATCTCAGCTCACTGTAACCTCCGCCTCCTGGGTTCAAGTGATTTTCCTGCCTCAGCCTCCCGAGTAGCTGAGACTACAGGTTCGTGCCACCACACCCGGTTAATTTTTTGTATTTTTATTTTATTTTTGTATTTTGCATTTTTATTTTAGTTTTTTTTTTTGAGACGAAGTTTCACTCTGTTGCCCAGGCTGAAGTGCAGTGGTGTGATATCGGTGAGCCGCAACCTCTGCCTCCCAGGGTCAAGCAGTTCTCCTGCCTCAGCCTCCTGAGTAGCTGGGATTACAGGCACCCACTACGCCTGGCTAATTTTGTATGTTTTAGAAGAGATGGGGTTTCTCCATGGTGGTCAGGCTGGTCTTGAACTCTCGACTTCAGGTGATCTGCCTGCCTCAGCCTCCCAAAGTGCTGGAATTACAGGCATGAGTTACCATGCCCGGCCCAATTTTTTGTATTTGTAGTAGAGACAGGGTTTCACCGTGTTAGCCTGGTTGGTCTCGATTTTCCTGACCTTGTGATCCGCCCACATCGGCCTCCCAAAGTGCTGGGATTACTACAGGCATGAGCCACCGTACCTGGCCCAGTAATTTTTTAAATGTCTCAAAACATCCACCAAGTCCAGGCTGTCCTAGAATGACTGGATCGGAGTCTGTGGAAGGACTGGGCTTTCTGGTTCTGCTGTTCCTGAGGGTTCTGATGCTTGTTGCTGCCTGGGTGTTTCTGGACGTTGGGCTGGCAGGACAGGATCAGAGGCCGCGTAGCACTCTTGGCAGGGATGGGGCCAAGGTGGGGGAAACTTGCGGGTCAGGGACCCCAGGCTCCCTTCTGGTCATCAGTAGTGGAGTTGTACCCCCTGGCAGGTGAGACCTTTCTGTGTTCCATATTGGTGACAGGACCTTGTTCTTTGTTTCTCAGGGCAGTTGGGTGAGAAGCAGGTCCCATCTTCAACCTCGGATGATCGGGTAAAAGACGAGTTCAGTGACCTTTCTGAGGGGTGAGAGAAGAGTGGGTTTAAATAGCCTAACGTTTCTCCTTCAAAAACCAAACAGCCATCATAGGGCCAGCTGCCCATGCCCTGGTACCAAACTAAGCCATCATAGGGGCCGGCTGTCTGTTCCCTGGTTGGGACGCGCCTCATCTCGAGGTGGGAGGAGAGGAGGGGCTGGGGAGCTTCCGAGGCTGCTTATCTCTGATTGGTGGTTTCCTGGGTGCCAGAGGGCACCCCCAGACCTGAGGCAGCTCCAGAGGGAGCTTGATAGGGTTTCTGACCTGGAGCAGCCTAGAAGTGAGTTTGTTGAAACCACTCTGTGGCTGGGTCCTTTGTTTCTGCTGCTGTTTTCTCTTTTAGGGCTATGGTTTTGTGTTCGCTCCAGCTGTTTCTGGAGTAGAGGAAGCCTGACTTTAGCCCTTGACTATGACACTGTTGTGACTTGAAGCAGAGGCTCCGTGAGGAGGTGTTGGAGGAGGACAGGCCTCAGAAGGGACCCCATCAGTGTCTGCAAACTCCCTGGGCCACCTCTGCCTCTCAGCCAAGTGCCACTCAGGGCAGTTGTGCCAGGCTGGGGTTTGCACCATTTCCACCCTCTCCCGTCAACCTTGGCTGCAACAGAGACACACCTCATCCAAATGAGGACTGCCCAGTTTGGGGGGCAATCCCAGTGGGGTGTCCAGTGATGAAATCGGGCAGGTGCCAGGAGGCACCTGGGCTGGCTAAGGCTGTCCTCAAGACCACCAGGAGACGAAACCACAACTCAGGTTTTAGCATAAAGGCCACAAGTCTTTTTTTTTTTTTTTTTTCCCTTTGGTGAACTTTTTTTTTAGACTGAGCCTCACTCTGTTGCCCCGGCTGGAGTGCAGTGGCGCCGTCTCAGCTCACTGTGACCTGCACCTGCTGCGTTCAAGCGATTCTCCCGCCTCAGCCTCCCCAGTAGGTGGGATTTCAGGTGCCTGCCACCACGCCCAGCTAATTTTTGTATTTTTAGTAGAGACAGGGGTTCCCGGTATTGGCCAGGCTGGTCTTGAACTCCTGACCTCAGGCGATCCACCTGCCTCAGCTTCCCAAAGTGCTGGGATTACAGGCGTGAGCCACCACACCCAGCCACTTTCGTCAGCTTAGAAGTGGCTCATGGCAAACCCATCAGCTGCATAGGGGTTCGCAGTTACGGGGTGAGGTGGTTGATTTTTCAAAATCTGCTTAGCAGGAAGCCACCTTGGAGAGCCTCTACCCCTTCTGGGCTGCTGTGGAAAGTGCTTTTTCCAAGTCTAGTGTTCTGGTGCCCGGAGCGTGTGGCTTGTGGGGGTTGCTGGCTTGTGAGCCTGGTCGGTCCTTTGCGTTCGGAAATGAGATTGGAAATTTGGGGATTTTAGATTTAAGACATTTTCAGAAGAACTCAAACGTGGACATGGGGGTCCATGTGGTAATCTTCAGGCAGGGGGTGTTGTTGGAACCGTTACTGCCCAGGCCCAGGGCTTTGCTGAAGATTCTCTCTTCATTCCTAGAGACGTCTTGAGTGAAGACGAAAATGACAAGAAGCAAAACACCCAGTCTTCGGATGAGTCCTTTGAGCCTTACCCAGAAAGGAAGTAAGTGGGCAGCCCGGGATCTGCTGGAGGCATCCGTTGGGTGACCTAGACACCCGCCTGTGCCCCAGGGGCTCTCACTCCCCGCTGTGCATACCCTCAGTTCATTCTCTTTGTGTCCGGATCTCCCAAGCCCAGTGAAATGTGGCTTCCTTCAGTGAGCTGGGAGGCAGGGGGCGGGGCAGGTGGGCAGGTGAAAAGGTGGGTCCTCCTGGTGGTTTGCAGCTGGGACCTGGTCTCAGCGCTGTGAAGTGACCAGCAGGCCGGGTTAGGGCTGCCTCAGAGTCCCAGCAGTGGACGGCAGGTGTCTCTGTTGACAAAACCCAGCCTCGTTTGAGAGCGAGGCTCTTAGGTCCCTTCGGCCAGTCCTGCTCTGGGTTCACACCCCAGTGTCCCCCCTGGAATTCCCCAACCCATCGCTTCTGCTTTGTGTGCATCCTCAGGCCCAAGGACCCAGCTCTGTCATCCTCACAGTTATGACTCCATCACTGACGTCCATGGCCAGGCAGCCACGGTCCACTTCCTTGTTGAGTCACTTCTGTGACCTTGTTTTGACTTTGTTTTTAGGGATTTATGTTTTCTCTCTTTGGTTAGAACACAGGCCTTGGTAGTGAGGGCTGGTTTTCACTTGTGCTGTTTTCTTTGCAACCCTGTACCCAGGAGTACCCAGAACACTCCCAGGTAGTTGGCGACTGACCCGGTCCCTGTCCTTGAGCATTTCAGTGCAGAACAAAGGTCCAGAGGGCAGGCGGCTCTGAGTACCACAGTCTGCCGCTGGAACCCTGCAGTGCAGACTGAGAGGTCAACTGCCTTTTTCATTGAAGTTCTGATGCTGTTAAGTTCTGAAAAGAGAAACAGGAGCAGAGGAGGCGGCCGGAGAGAGGTCAGAAGCAGAGGGCAAGACTGAGCCAGAGGGGCTGCAGGGGCCTCAGCATGAACAGAAAACTGGTCAGGCCCAGAAAAGGTGCCCGGGGGTCCCAACCCTCAGGTTTGTTCCCAGGAATCATGGCTGGGGTGCCGCCTGGGGCTGCTGATTAGAAGCCCCCACTCCCTGTGACCCCCCCAGGTTGAATTCAAATCCCAGGACACCTGAGAATGTTTCTGTGGCTTGCTGCCCAGAGGATCTGGGGATGCTGGTGAGAGGAGGGCTGGGAGCTGGGATGGGAGGGGCCAGGTGAGCCTTTTCCAGAGGGGCAGATTCAGGAGGGGAGGGTCCTCTCTGCTGAGCTCCTGCTGCTGTGACAGGGACAGCACACTCAGACTGTGTCTTTAGTTCCTCTGGACCCCAGGAGTGCAGACAAAGACGTGCTTTGGGACAGAGACACAGGAGACATGTTTTCAGAGACCTCTAGTTAAAGGGGTGACTTTAGTGGGAACCGCTGCGTAGGAGGCAGGACTGGGTGGTAGCCAGCATGGCTTCCTGACCGTGGCGAGTGCCAGGGGCACTTGGTTCCTCAGCTGCTACAGTGAGACCCCCCTGGGAACCCAGAAGGGCCTCTGCACAGCCCCAGCCCATGTGCTGCCTCGCAGTCTTCTCGACTCTGACCTTCGCGTTCTAGCAGGCAAGCTCGCCTGCACCCTCAGCTGGGGCAATGATGTGTTAATGAGGGGTCAGTGGTTCCAGCCAGAGGTGACGGGGTTCCAGCCCACCCCGTCTGCGAGGATCCCCGTCCCAGACACAAGGGCACAGAGACTGCGGGTGCTCCGAAGCCTCCTGTGCTGAGGAGGAGAGCAGTCAGTGTGGGAACCATATGGCCAGCCACTCAACAAACAAGGGGCCACCCAATCCAGGCAGGCAGGGCAGGTGAGGGACATGTGGCCAGATCATGAAAACCAGTTATCAGGGACAGGGAGAGAAGGCACAGCCTGTGCAAAGTCAACACAGTTCTTTTCAATGATTTTTTTTTTTTTTTTGAGACAGCGTCTCGCTCTGTCACCCAGGCTGGAGTGCAGTGGTGCGATCTCAGCTCACTGCAAGCTCCACCTCCCGGGTTCAAGTGATTCTTCTGCCTCAGCCTCCTGAGTAGCTGGGATTACAGGCGTGCATCACCACACCCAGCTAAGTTTTGTATTTTTAATAGAGATGGGGTTTCCCCATGTTGGCCAGGCTGGTCTCAAGCTCCTGACCTCAGGTGATCCACCCACCTCAGCCTCCCAAAGTGCTGGGATTACAGACGTGAGCCCCCGCGCCCAGCCTCAGTGCACTCTTTAAAGAGAAGGGCAGTTAGCGACAGGGTCTCATGCTCTTGCCCAGGCTGGGGTGCATTGGTACGATCATGGCTGATGGCAGCCTTGTGCGCTCTAACCGAGCCTCTCACCTCAGCCTCCCAGAGTGCTGGGATTGCCAGTGTGAGCCACTGGACTCGGCAGTGTAAATTACTTTTTTCATGCTTTTGCATATGGATTGTTCTCTTAATTTCCTTTTTAGATTGTTCGTTGATAATACATAGAAACATAATTGGGTTTTGTGTCTGGATTTTATACTCTGCAGCTTTGCTGAAATCATTTATTAGGGTTTTTCTGTATGTGGATCTTTAGGGTTTTCTACATACAAGGTCATGTGAATAGGGAGAATTTTTCTGTTTTCCTTGCCCAGTTACTCTGGCCAGGGCCTCCAGTGCTGTGCTGAGAACAGAGGTGAGAGAACCGGTGTCTTTTCCTCATCCTGGAGGAAGAGCTTTCAGTTTTTCACGATTGAGTGTGGTGTCTGCTGTGGGCTTCATGTCCAGGCTTTATCATGGTGAAGTTCCCTTCTTTTCCTGAGGGATTTCCTTCCCTATCCTTATCTGGATCCAAAAAGGAACCACAAGTGTATCTCTCCTCTAAGTCTCCAATAGACGTACACTGGACGCTGCTGCATTTGCTGGTCCCTCAGGGACTTGCCAGACCAACTACAATGCGTGACCCCAAAGTTTTGGAGGACAAGGTCTCCTGCCCACCATGGTCCCAGCCAGCAGCTCCAGGAACACAGGCTGGGCTCCCCGCAGCGGGGGCAGGGCTGAGGAATGCGGGGGTGGCAGCTGCTCACCTTGTGCTTCCGGGGGAACAGCACCTGTTCCTCCAAAGCCCTGGCTGGTGGCTTGAGCTTGGAATCAAGCTGTCCCGTTTTCAGAGAGTGCATTCTGAGCTGCTTCCTAGCATGTAAGGTCGTTTTGATAAAGGGGTGGTCCCTTTGTTCTGCCATCTTTCCTGGTATCTCCAGTGTCGGGTTGTATGAGTAGCACTAGCACAGGATGAAGCTTCAGTTCTCAGAACTGTACCCTCGCCTCGCCCTCTGCTGTGCTCGCCTCTGAGGCCTCCTGTCCAGAGTTGCTCTGGCTTTGGTGGCTTCAGGTAGATTTTGAGGGTCAGTCAGCACAGAAGCAACTCAGGGAAGCTTCAAAAAAACCATCTCTCATGTTGGAGAGACAAGAAACCTTTTTCAAATGGAGATCAGAAACCACTGAATCTGGGAACCTCTTTTTTTCAGGGTCTCTGGTAAGAAGAGTGAAAGCAAAGAAGCCAAGAAGTCTGAAGAACCCAGAATTCGGAAGAAGCCGGGACCCAAGCCCGGATGGAAGAAGCAGCTTCGTTGTGAGAGGTGAGGCCTGGAGCCCGAGGCGCGCCCTGCCTGTCGGGGCCGGGTTCCATGCCTGCTCTTCGTTGCAGGGAGGAGCTTCCCACCATCTACAAGTGTCCTTACCAGGGCTGCACAGCTGTGTACCGAGGCGCGGACGGCATGAAGGTGAGCACGGGCTGTGCCTGACCCAGGCCCCGCAGCTGTCAGTGTGAGCCTGGGGGAGGCACCGGGTGTTTCTGCAGAGCCTGACTTAGACTTGTGCCCAAGGTGACTGGAGACCTGGGGTAGATGTGGGGCCAGAGTTTCACTTGAGACACTCCCTGGGGGTCTAGAAGTGTCTTGGAGTGAAGCTGTGGAGGAACCAGTGGTGGAGCTGGATCTGCCTTCCTTCCAGGGGCGTCAGCTGCCACCCGCTGAGGGCCCGTGCCGCTTGGCCCGGGTGAGGCTGTGCGGGTCTCTCACTGAGTCTCTCCTGCAGAAGCACATCAAGGAGCACCACGAGGAGGTCCGGGAGCGGCCCTGCCCCCACCCTGGCTGCAACAAGGTTTTCATGATCGACCGCTACCTGCAGCGGCACGTGAAGCTCATCCACACAGGTACTGCTGTCGTCAGCGTCACCCGCGCGGTGACAGCTAGGGGCACGTGACCTGCTTTCCTGTCTTCCTGATACCCATCCCCGCCCCAAGAGTTGGGGATCGTGTGCGGGTGGCTGATGGGGCCTCGGGTACTCACTGTCACGCAGGTGGATGAAGGCTAGAGTAGGGCATCAGTGTCAATCTGCCCTTTCCTGTGATGGGAGGAATTCCTGACTTCCCCAGGATCTAGGCAGTTTGTCAAAACCGATAGCCAAGCAATCTTGGTGTCCCTTTGCAAACTGGTCACTTTAGTTTTTCATTTTTTTTGAGACGAAGTCTTGCTCTGTTGCCCAGGCTGGAGCGCAGTGGCGCCATCTTGGCTCACCACAACCTCCGCCTCCAGGGTTCAAGTGACTCTTCTGCCTCAGCCTCCCGAGTAGCTGGGATTATAGGCACCTGCAACCACGCCTGCTAATTTTTGTAATTTTTGGGAGAGACAGGGTTTCACCATGTTGGCCAGGCCAATCTCTTTAACTCCTGACCTCAAGTGATCCACCCACCTCGGCCTCCCAAAGTACAGAGATTACAGGTGTGAGTACCACACCTGGCTCAAACAAGTGTCTCTTAAAAGGGAAGGCGGGAGGTAGAAGGCATGCCAACTCTGAGGAGCTGCCCGTGTGGACAGGCGGGAGGCACGGGTGGTTCTGCTGCTTCATGTGTGTGTAGCTCATCTCATTAAGACCGGAGGTGGATGGGGGAATTGTGACTGAGGGTGCTGTCTCTGTGCCCGTCTTATTTTTCACAATTTCTATAATGTACAAGTTACTTTTATAATCCAACAAGGATATGTTTTCAAAATGACAAACTTGGCTGGGCACGGTGGCTCACACTGTAATCCCAGCACTTTGGGAGGCCAAGGTGGGTGGATCACCTGAGGTCAGCAGTTCGAGACCAGCCTGGCCAACATGGTAAAACGCCATCTTTACTAAAAATGCAAAAATTAGCTGGGCGTGGTGGCGCACGCCTGTAGGCACAGCTACTTGGGAAGCTGAGGTGGGAGAATTGCTTGAACCCAGGAGGTGGAGGTTGCAATGAGCTGAGATAACACCACTGCACTCCAGCCTGGGCAACAGTGAGACACTGTCTTAAAAAAAAAACAACAAAAAAACTTGTTTGAACTGCGTGGACCCACGTATACGTGGTCAGGGACTCGAATCCCTGGTATTCAGAGGGCTGCCTTTTCATAAGTGCAGGTTCTGTAGGGTCTCTGCAGGGCTAACTTTGGGGCCTGAGTATGAGCAGATTTTGGTAAGGGTTGGGGTGCCAGGGGGAACCAGCTGAAGACAACTGTATGTTGCTTAAATAGTTTTCCTTGGTTTTGAACTTATTACAGAATTAATAAGAATTATTTATTCTTATTTGAATTTACTACAGAAAGTCTTTTTTACTGCTGGATCATCTCCTGACATGCGGGTTATTTTGTTATTTTTTTGGGTTCTCCCACTTCTCTCCTGATGGCAGCAGTTCCTTGTGTTTGGTTCTTCAGACTCTGCATCTGTCCACTCACTGATGGTCACAACCAGCAGTTCCTTAAAAACCTGAAATCAGGCCAGGCGCAGTGGCTCACGCCTGTAATCCCAGCACTTTGGAGGCTGAGGCAGGAGGATTGCTTGAGGCCAGGAGTTTGAGACCAGCCTGGGCAACATAGTAAGACTGTCTCTACCAAAGATTTTTTTTTTAATTTAGTGATTGAGACAGAGTCTCACTCTTATTGCCCAGGCTGGAGTGCAGTGGCGCGATCTTGGCTCACTGTAACCTCCGCCTCCCTGGTTCAAGTGATTCTCCTGCCTCAGCCTCCTGAGTAGCTGCGATTACAGGCATCCGCTGCCACGCTGGTTTTTTTTTTTTTTTTAAGTGGAGTCTCGCTCTGTCGCCCAGGTTGGAGTGCAGCGGCACAATCTCAGGTCACTGCAAGCTCCACTTCCCGAGTTAAAGCCATTCTCTTGCCTCAGCCTCCTGAGTAGCTGGGACTGCACACACCTGCCACCTCGCCCGGCTAGTTTTTCATATTTTCACTAGAGATGGGGTTTCACCGTGTTAGTCAGGATGGTCTTGATCTGACCTCGTGATCCACTTGCCTCGGCCTCCCAAAGTGTTGGGATTACAGGCGTGAGCCACCGTGACGCCCAGATAATTTTTATATTTTTAGTAGAGGCGGGTTTTGCTGTGTTGGCCAGGCCGGTCTCAAGTTCCTGACCTCAGGTGATTTGCCGGCCTCAGCCTCCCAAAGTGCTGGGATTACAGGCATGAGCCACCATTCCCAGCCCCATTTTTTTTTTTTCCCCGGGACAGTGTGTTGCCCAGGCTGGAGTGCAGTGGTACAATCTCGGCTCACTGCAACCTCTGCCTCCTGGATTCATGCAAGTCTCCTGCCTCTGGCTACCGAGTAGCTTGAACTACAGGCACCCACCACCACGCCCAACTAATTTTTGTATTTTTAGTATAGACGGGGTTTTACTATGTCGGCCAGGCTGGTCTTGAACTGACGTCATGATCCGCCTGCCTTGGCCTCCCAAAGTGCTGGGATTGAGCTGTTAGCCACTGCACCAGCCCCCCATGGTGGTGCACATCTGTGGCCCCAGCTGCTTGAGCGGTTCAGGCAGGAGGATCACTTAAGCCTGGGAGTTCCAGGCTATAGTGAGCCCTGATTGTACCATTGCTCTCCAACCTGGGCAACAGAACAAGACCATCTCAAAAAAAAAAAAAAAAAGTCGCTTGAACCTGGGAGGTGGAGGTTCCAGTGAGCTGAGATTGGGCTATTGCAGTCCAGCCTGGGCAACAGACCGAGACTCAAGTCTCAAAAAAAAAAAAAAAAAAAAAAAAGGGTCGAGTAAAATGTCAAGGTAGAGTTTCCCTCTGCAGGGAAAAGTCTGTCTTGTGAAGTGTTTTGGGGCTTGACAGCTGTGGAGGCAGCACAGGGTGAATGGGTCTGACTAGAAAGTGGTATCTCTTTGTTTGAGGGTGTGAGAAAGGTTTCCAGAATGTACAGCCTTGCATAACCCCCGCCCTTGGGTGTGGACCCCTCTCATGGAGATGAATTCTAGAGAACAGCTATAGCTGTGACAGTCAGTGATCTATACAGCCTTAGTGATATGGTGTCCTTAAAGAATTTGTATGCCAGGCACAGTGGCTCATGCCTGTAATCCCAGCACTTTGGGAGGCTGAGGCGGGCGGATCACGAGGTCAGGAGTTCAAGACCAGCCTGGCCAATATGATGAAACTCCATCTCTACTAAAAATACAAAAATCAGCTAGGCATGGTGGCGGGCGCCTGTAGTCCCAGCTACTCGGGAGGCGGAGGTTGCAGTGAGTCGAGACTGTGCCACTGCACTGCAGCCTGGGTAACACAGCGAGACTTCATCTCAAAAAAAAAAAATCTGTTTAAAGAAACAGATTTCTGAAGTTTCTTTAAAAATCATCCTCACATGCACACGGCTGATGAAGCCATGACAGTGTATATCAAGCGGTTTAAAGATCTTAATAAATGCGGCCCTCAGAGGCCCCTTGCTTGGGCCCACTGTATGGTGTGTGGAACCTTCTTCCGGGCTGTGATGTTTTACGTTGTCGTCGGCGTCCCCCCGGGAGGTTGGAGCATCAGGGGCCTGGACTCACTGGACTCTCCTCTCTCAGAGGTGCGGAACTACATCTGTGACGAGTGTGGACAAACCTTCAAGCAGCGGAAGCACCTTCTCGTCCACCAAATGCGACATTCAGGAGCCAAGCCTTTGCAGTAAGTGTGAGCCAGGGCCTCCCCAGGGCTGTGGCTGGCCCATGCACCTTCTTACCTGCCTCTGTCCCCCAGGTGTGAGGTCTGTGGGTTCCAGTGCAGGCAGCGGGCGTCCCTCAAGTACCACATGACCAAACACAAGGCTGAGACTGAGCTGGACTTTGCCTGTGACCAGTGTGGCCGGCGGTTCGAGAAGGCCCACAACCTCAATGTACACATGTCCATGGTGCACCCGTTGACACAGACCCAGGACAAGGCCCTGCCCCTGGAGGCGGAGCCACCACCCGGGCCACCGAGCCCCTCTGTGACCACAGAGGACCAAGCGGTGAAGCCAGAACCCACCTGAGGACAGCAGTGGGGATGAGCACCTCTAGCAGCCTGGACTCTGCAATGGCCGTGTCAGCCTCACCCTTCGTGCGCACCTGCATGGGAGGGTCGGAGGGTGCTGCCCGCCCTTGGTGTACAGCTCAAGTAGCCTTCCTCTGCTCTGGGACCAGTGATTTATTTTCCTACAAATACCGAGTGACTTGGGGCCAGACAGTTTATAAACAATTGATTCCTTTTCCCCACTAAAGCAATCGAGGAGATTTGTAATCCACTTTTTAGTGCAACAAGAGCTCCGTGTTATGCTTGTAATAAATTATTTACAAAGGAGCTGGGCTGGTGTGCAGTGGCAGGTCCTCTCAGAAGAGATGAGGCTCCTGGTGCAGGTCAGCATCAGGAGCAGCCTGCTGCCTGCTCCGGAGGGCAGTGCTCACCTCTGGGTCGCAGTCCCCACGATCAGCCAGCAGCTGTGAGAAAGGAGCAGGTCCTCAGCCCATGCCGTCCAGTGGGCCTCAGACCACAGGGAAGGGGCTCTGGCAGAAAGAGTGGAGTCGCATTGCCAGCCGGGCGGACACATGGCCCGGGCAGCTGTGATTTTTCATGTCCCCCGCGTGGCCCAAGGTGGGTATCTTGACGTTACCTCTGCCATGCGTGAGAAGCTCTTTTTCGGGCACCGAGGTATTAACTGCAGCAGGAAAAGACGAGCTTTTGTTATCAATTCCACAGGGTTGCGCTAGAGAGAAAACAGGCAAAGTCACAGGTTAGAAGACACTGAAACAGGGTTGGTGTGTCTCCCATAATCTGCATTCTGTGTTGGAACATTCTTTGGCAGAAGGAGCCTGAGGCTACGGGAAGCTCCCCTGGAGATGGGACTGGCCCTTGCACCTGCCTGACCCTGGAGCTCCAGGCTCCTGCCGGCTGGAGGTGAAACTGTGCTTGTGTCCCCAGCCACGAAGAGCTGGACCAGCTTCAGGTACATGTCAACAGCAACGTGCAAGAAGGCCTCTTCCCTGATGGCCGCGTCTTCGTGGAAGTAGGAGAGAAGACTAGAAGTAAAGACATGGTGACAAGTGGCTGCAGACTGCTGGAAAGGTAGCGGGTGAGGCCAAGGGATACTGCTCATCTGTGCAGCAGAGGCACAGGCAACCCTTCTCATCTGGTGGGAGAGCAAGAGCTGCTAAGATGGGGGTCTGGGAAACACTGCCCCTGCCCTGACCATGCACGGCTGTGCCCTGCTCCCTGAGCAGCCTGTAGGTGAAGATACCTGTAGAACGTGAAGGGCAGCAGCCTGGTATGCTGATCCGGGGCCACGCGGAGGAGGAGTCGCCCCAGCCTGAGGTCTGCAACACCAAGAGGTGGCTCAGGCAACTCTGGACGTCTCTGCCTGTTACCAGTGCTGGGGGACACCCCTGGAGGTTGGGACGTGTACCCTGGGAGGCCTGGCTGTGGGGGTGGTGCGGGGCGAGCAGCCTGAGCCAAGGATACCCGGGCACCCGTCAGCAGCTGGGAGAAGATGGGGGTGTGGGGCAGAGAGAGGCAGTCCCCACGATAGGCCATTGGTCCTGGGGTTGACCAGTGAGCCAGTAAATTATCTTACACGTTTGTACTTAATCTGTCCCAACTGAAATGGAGCTATAAACTTAGCAAAAGATAAAGTCATAAAATGAATGAGTGAACCTCAAGGAGGGCTCGTTCTTAACCATTTGAAAGTTGCCTCTGAAAAGAGCAGCCCTCCGCATCTGCGCCTCAGCAGTGTTTCTCACCACTCTCTGTCAACTGAAAGAGCGCCAGCCAGGATATCTTCCTCTTCTCTAAACACTCGAGGACTGCAGCACAAACATCTAAAGCCTTCGATGGGTCCGTGGCACTCTGTAAACCGCAGGAGAGCAACCCTGAGAATGGCCGACCTGCTGTGCTTCCGTGGGTAGGAGGGCACAGCCCTCAGCACAGAAGGCATTTCTTCTGTGCTTATTGAAAGTCTTAAAACTGGTGACAACCTATGGAAGGTAACACTGGGCCTCTGGACAGAAGAGGCTCAGGTAGGAGGCCAGGGACTTCAAGCACCCACACCAAGGCTGCTGCACCATGTCCTGAAATAAGGCATTAAAAAAAAGGCCCTGCCAGGCACGTTGGCTCACGCCTGTAATCCCAGCACTCTGGGAGGCCGAGACGGGCGGATCACGAGGTCAGATCGAGACCATCCTGGCTAACCTGGTGAAACCCCGTCTCTACTAAAACTACAAAAAACTAGCCGGGCGAGGTGGCAGGTGCCTGCAGTCCCAGCTACTCGGGAGGCTGAGGCAGGAGAATGGCGTGAACCTGGGAGGCGGAGCTTGCAGTGAGCCGAGATCGCACCACTGCACTCCAGCCTGGGCGACTGAGCAAGACTCAGTCTCAAAAAAAAAATAAAATAAAAGGCCCACAGGCTGGATGCGGTGGCGCACGCCTGTAATCCCAACCCTTTGCGAGGCTGAGGTGGGTGGATCACTGAGGCCAGTTCAAGACCAGCCTGGCAATATGGTGAAACCCCATCTCTACTAAAAACACAAAAATTAGCCGGGCATGGTGGCGCACGCCTATAATCCCAGCTACTCAGGAGGCTGGTGCAGGAGAATCGCTTGAACCCAGGAGGCAGAGGTTGCAGTGAGCCGAGATCACACCACTGCACTCCAGCCTGTACAACAGAGCGAGACTCCATCTCAAAAAAAAAAAAAATGCTCATGGCGTGGGAGTTCTCACACTTCTGCAAACACAAGGAGCTCCTGAGCCACTCTGGAAACCCTGACTTGGAAACTGGCTGCCTGGTGCCCCTGCCTGGCCCACAGTTGGAGAGGACACCTTGGCCGGTAAGGTCTGACTTACATTTGAGGTCAGATGTGACGAGAGCAGGCCCATCAAGGAGAAGAAGAAAAGGAAAACCAAGAGCTGCAAATAAAAACGTGCACTTCTTACTACATTAAAATTACCTGTGCTCTGTCATTCTAAATAAGGCCGACATGTTCCTCTTTAATTGAAATTTTTTACATCTAGGCCATAAATCCTTTAAGTGGATCTTAGAAAACTTTCCAATCACTTTTAGAGAGACCGTTTAATTGAGAATTAATTACTACTGGCTGGGTCATTTCATACTTGCCTTTAAACAAAGCTAGAAACAGTTTGAAAAAGTGACAAGAGCCAGAAAGAAGACTGCTGCAGTCTCCTTGGCTGTGCGCAGTCCCAACTCACCATCATCTCCCTGCAAGGCCTCCTGTCAGAAGTGTTTGTAAAATCCTTGAAGATAAACCCACAGGCTCCATCCTAACCCAGGGCCTGACTGGGCAGGGTCTCTGTGGACACTGTCCTCTCCACACACTAGGGCCTTAAGGCCTTGGAGCCACTAAAATCCCTTCTAACAAAACTACACAAGAAACCTGAAGACGCACCCAGAAGAATCCCTATAGGGTTGTTATAATCACCAAAACCCTGGGCACTGCTGTTGGTACGGCTTTCAGCTGGTGTAAGTCATGTGCTGACACGGCACCTATGTGTTGAGGATCTCGGGCTGGGCACAGGGGTGCTCACTCCAGCTCTCCTGTGAGATGCTTGTTTCCGTCCCTGTTCTACACACACCGCCCTGGGCTCCCTGCACAGAGGGCTGTGAGGCTTCCCAGGGCGCAGCAACCAGGTGGGTCTTAGCCCAGCGTGGTCCCTGGCCGGGAACTCAGAGCAGCCTCCTCTCCCCCTCCTTTCCCCATGCCTGTGGCTGCAGACAGTCGCGTCCTTGCTGCCTCTTGTCCCCAGCACCCCAGCTCTGAGCTGTCTCACTGCAAGCTTATCTGGGGCTGTCCCTCGGCAAGTGAATTGAAGCTACTGCAGCATGAACACAGAAGGCACCACTTGAAGCTGACAGTTTTTACACTGGGCTATGATGAGGATAAAAATAAGCTGAAGAAAAGCACTTCAAGCCTGGGCAACATAGTCAGACCCCCATCTCTGTTGTACTTTTTATTTATTTATTTATTTATTATTTTTTGAGACAGAGTCTCACTCTGTTGCCCAGGCTGGAGTGCAGTGGCGCGATCTCAGCTCACTGCAAGCTCTGCCTCCCAGGTTCACGCCACTCTCCTGCCTCAGCCTCCCGAGTAGCAGGGACCACAGGCGCCACCACCACATCTGGCTAATTTTTTTTTGTATTTTTAGTAGAGACGGGGTTTCACCACATTAACCAGCATGGTCTTGATCTCCTGACCTCGTGATCCGCCCGCCTCAGCCTCCCACAGTGTGGGGATTACAGGCATGAGCCACCGCACCTGGCCTACTTTTTAAAATTATTTTTTTTGAGACAAGAGTCTCGCTCTGTTACCCAGACTGCAGGGCAGTGGCATGATCTCGGCTCACTGCAGCCTCTGCCTACCGGGTTCAAGTGATTCTCCTGCCTCAGTCTCCTGAGTAGCTTTACAGGCTATGGATTACAAGCATGCACCACCACACCAGGCTAATTTTTGTATATTTTGTAGAGACGGGGTTTTACCATGTTGCCCAAGCTGGTCTCAAACTCATGACGTCAAGTGATCTACCTGCCTCAGCCTCCCAAAGTGTTGGAATTAGAGGCATGAGCCACCGTGCCCAGACTAGAGATCCCCATCTCTTAGAAAAAATTACAAAATTAGCCGGGCATGGTGGCACACAGCTGTAGTCCCAGCTACTCCAGAGGCTGAGGTAGGAGGATGGCCTGAGCCCAGGAGAGCGAGGCTGCAGCGAGCTGTGATTACACCACTGCACTCCAGCCTGGGCGATAGAGTGAGACCCTGTCTCAAATACATACAACCATTTTAAAAAGTGGAATTATTATTACTAGTAAACTTGAGAGTCAAAATCTTACTCCAAGCCTCATGTTTGTCTTTAGAAAACGCAGCTCATCAGGCAGGCCCAGAGAAACTGCACGGATTGAAACCAAGCTTGCGAGAAAAGAATCAGTAAAAGAATTTCCTGTCTTGCCTCCTCTCTCTCGCAGTCCAGCTTCGTTAGCTGCTTCCTGACGTTTTCTTCCCTGACTTGTTGAATCGCAAAGTGCAGTGCAGCAGCTGAGAGCCAGGTCGGGTTAGGTGCCGGGGAGGCAGCATCAGGGGAGAGGAAACTGGGACAGAGAAAACGGGGTTAGTGCAGGGCCTTACAGCCAAGTCCTTATTCCCACCTGTCGCCTTTGGGGCTTGCCTTTCCATCAGAGGACACAGAAGGGCTTCAGGACCATCAGAAACTAGGTCTGCATCCCCCAGCACCCCCAGGTCCACGTGAGAGTCTGGGCAGGTGCTGGTACTGCCCCTAGCGCATCCTGGCGTTCTGAGAGCTCCTGCTGACAGGAGGCAGCCGGCCTGGTCCTGTCCACCTTGCCCTGTGCTCTTGGGCCCCAGCTGTGTAAGTTTTGGAAGAAGAGGCCTTATTTCCCTCAGTTCTCCCTGCCTGGCCCTGTGACTGGATCAGGCAATTCCCTCCTAGAACAGAGAACAAAGGACTACCTGGGTAGCTGGGATTACAGGCGCCCACCACCACAAGAACTCAGTTTTTTTCTCCCTGCTCACACAAGACGCTGCCCACACTGCTTTTCTCAAGCAAGCCAGGGTGTTTAGGAGATGACCTCGAGCAGGTCCCAAAGTGCATCTGGGCAGGCACACCCCGTCCTCACCACCCACACGTACTCGCTGGCAAACTGCCGGCCTTCTTGCAGCTTCTGCAGTTCCCGGGGCAGTGGGCTCTGGCAGTGTCTCCTCCACTGGCAGAGCAGCACAGGCTCCAGGCTCGGCCACCACAACTAGAGAGAGAGCAGGACACAAATGAGGGGGACTGGGGTGGACACACCTCCGCTGCCACAGCTATGACAAGCCCACAGCGCTCCTACAGGCCACCACGGGCCCACACTCACCCTCCGCTCTGGAACTCCAAAGCCAGTATCTTTTTACCTCAGTTAAGGCTCAAAGCAGTTCCATGAGGCATTATTACCCACACTCATGGAAGACGTGGAATGTGGAGAAGGAAGAGCCTGGCCTAACGAAACGGTGAAAGGACCACACTGCCCCTGAGCTGGGAATGCCTGGTCCTTCGATGTCCTCAGCTGAGAGCTGGTGTTCTAAACACGGAAGAATTCATTTATCTTGAATTCCGCTAACTGAGCTACAACTCGGTGCAAATGCAGCTTGGGGAGCTCCTTGGGGAACATGCTGTGCTGCGGGAGAAAAAGGCCCTCGTGTCCCTGATAACTGAGAAGGGAGGGCGACAGCTGTGGTCTTCAGGACTAAGTGAGCCGTCACAGAAGTGAGGGAAATGCTGCCCCCTCCCACTCCCGGGACCCTGGGCTGTTAGGGGAGCCTGCTGAGCTCTGGCGGGAGCTGAGGTGAAGTCTCTGCTCCGAAGTCCCAAGAAAGCGTAGTTGGGCGCCAGTGGCCACGGCTGTGCTCTCGTTAGGGGGCACAGGCAGCCACCGTACAGCCTCCAGCCAATTCGTAACCCCAGACAGTGAACAAACAAGCCCTGCACCCCTGTGGACACGAAGGTGCCCGTAGGGTCTGAGCAGGGTCCACAGGGGAAAAGTCCTGAGGGTGCCCACGGCAGCGGCGGTGGGGGCGGAGACAGTTCTAGGAACTCAGGACATGAGGCCCTCATCTGCTGCGAGCTGGCATCTTTAACTGTGGCCTCCATGTCTCCTGACACATTTTCTCTGAGATGATAACACCCCTGATGGAGAAGCGCTGCAGAGACGCCAGAGGCAGCCGTGGAGTCTCCCACTCATCCCCAAAACAAAACTCCCGACAAGACAGCTGGCCTACCAGAGCAGAGGTCAAAATTAAGGGGCATTTTGTCTGGCACTTGGCCAATATGCAGTCGACCATCAGGGAGGGGTCTCTGCTCCGCAGACAGGCGTTCAGGAGGCCCTGTAGGAGAGAACGCACCAGGAGGTCGGCGGTTTGCGAGGACCCACAAGCAGCGGAGTGCAGGAACTCGCAGGAAGCTGACAGGAGGACCCACCCCCAGCATTCTGAGAAGGCCAAGGAAGGGGCTAAGGGAGCAGCTTACCCTGAAGAAGTGGGCAGTGATGTCCTGTGTCAGGGCACCTCCGTGGGAGCAGAAGTTTCTCTGCAAGAGAGTTCAAGGCAGGTAAGAAAAGGCTACAGGAAGCGAGGCGAGACCAGTGTGCAGAGTGGCTGCTGTGCAGATTCTGTTGTGAGAAAAACACTCACTAAGGCTTGGCGTGGCCACCATGGATGGTGCTCCTGGCTGACCGGGCCTGCAGCCCTGGCCGTGCTGTCCTGAAACTTAACGGCTTCCCTGGGCAGCCAGATCCTGCAGCTCAGCAACTCTGGCCCAAACAGTCTTGTAGGCTCCAGGAAGAAGCCAGGGAGGCACAAGCGGCCACAGGGAAGGGGATGCACCCGAAGCCCAGATCTGTGGTGAGGATGACACTAATACCACGGCCCAACCATCCTCTGGTTCCTCTATCCTTCACGAACCAAGTGCTGTCCATGGTGTTTTCCTGTCTGTCTGCTGTCACGTGCCATTCTGAGAGCTTTCCGAAAAATAGCCTTTCGTAAGAATTCAAAGGAAACTATAGTGATTTTCTTAAAGCTTTTGCTAGTGTCATGTCCTCTGCTCTCCTTGTCACATTTTAAAGTGCTACACAAGGCCAGGCACGGTGGCTCACACCTGTAATCCCAGCACTTTGGGAAGAAGCCAAGGTGGGTAGATCACGAGGTCAGGAGTTCGAGACCAGCCTGACCAACGTGGTGAAACTTCATCTCTACTAAAAATACAAAAATTAGCCGGGTGTGGTGGCAGGCACCTGTAGTCCCAGCTACTCCAGAGGCTGAGGCAGGAGAATTGCTTGAACCCAGGAAGTGGAGGTTGCGGTGAGCTGAGATTGCGCTGCTGCACTCCAGCCCAGGCAACAGAGCAAGACTCTGTCTCAAAAAAAATTTCTTCCTAAATAAATAAATAAAAATATAAAATGCTCCGAGCTGGAATGGAACCTGAATTCCACCTCTCACATTTGTGCATCTTCAGAAACAAGCATCTGTCTCCCCAGCTCTGACCAACTGGGTCCCTGACACTGACCCATCCCCACAGCAAGGGCCACTTCGTTTTTTTTGAGACAGTCTCGCTCTGTCACCCAGGCTGGAGTGCAGTGGCGGGATCCTGGCTCGGTGCAACCTCTGCCTCCTGGGTTCAATTAATCCTCCTGACCCAGCCTCTCAAGTAGGTGGGACTACAGGCATGCGCCACCATGCCCAGCTCATTTTTCCATTTTTTGTAGAAACAGGGTTTTGCTGTGTTGCCCAGGCTAGTCTTGAACTCCTGGGCTCACGTGATCCCCCCGCCTTCCCAAAGTGCTGGGATTACAGGCGTGAGCCTCTGTGCCCGGCTACTGGTTAACATCATTCTGCAACTCACACTGGGCAGTGTCTAAAATGGAAGATAATGGGGCTGCCTGGCAGGCAACAGCAGTAGTCAGATCACCACAAGGCTTTTTCACACGTGAAGCATGTTGAGATTAGAAATAAATGAACTGAGGTGCGTGGCACACAAAATGGTCTGTACGATTCCATGCATCAAATTATTAAAACTTGAGGGAAACTGAAGGAATTCAAACTTTGGAGAAGGCAACCTACAGCTGGTTTGGTGACATGCTGGCCGCCGTCCTGGCTGTGGGTAGGGCCCTCCCTCACACGGCATTCCAGGCATTGTTCCCTATTTGACTTTGAACCCTTTCTTCAGTAATTTGCACGGTGAATTCAGGACACGCATGGAGGCTGCAAGAGCTGCTGCCAGTGCCACAGGCACTTACAGATCAGATGGACGCATGCACACGGGGCACCTACCATCTCAGAGTTGACCAAGTGGAAGAACTGCTTGCATCTGGCAGTGATGGGCTGTTCGGCCTGGAAGGTGCTGCCGCAGAGGACAGACGAAGGCAGGCGGAGGAGGATCCTGGAAAGAAGGGGCTCTATCTGTGGCGACGGCACAGCTTATACTCTGCTCCCTCCCAAGGGCTCAGACTCTCAGAGCAGCAACCACCACCCTGAAACCCAGGGCCACTGCTGGAACCGGAGCCTTGGCCTGTGTGCCTCTGTCCCATCCAAAGCCTGCACTCTGAGCCCAAGTCCCCTGTACCGTGCTTGGACCACTGCACTCAAAATGTGTTACCAAACAACTTTTAACAGCTACATCATAACCAAGTGGATGATGCACCAGTCTGTCTAGTGAAGCAATGCCCTACGACTGTAACATTAAATGACTTCAATTTAATGACTTCATGCTTATTATAAATGCAGCTGCTATGGGCATTTATGGGCATTTCTGAACAGTTTTCCCTACTTTGACAGGAGCTCCTTCTGCAACGTTCCTCCACATCTGAACAGGAAGGTTTTTTTGTTGTTGCTGAGATAGAGTCTCACTCCGTCGCCCAGGCTGGAGTGCAATGGCACGATCTCAGCTCACTGAAACCTCTGCCTCCCACGTTCAAGCAGTTCTCCTGCCTCAGTCTCCCCAGTAGCTGGGATTACAGGCGTCCGCCACCACACCCAGCTAATTTTTGTATTTTTAGTAGAGACAGCGTTTCGCCATGTTGGTCAGGCTAGTCTCAAACTCCTGACCTCACATGATCCACCCACCTCAGCCTCCCAAACTGCTGGGATTACAGGCGTGAACCACCTCGCTCAGCCGGAAGGTTTTAGTCAAAAGTGCTTTAAACCCTCTGGATCCTCCTCTCCGTGGCAAGTGCTACAGAGATGGACAGGCTTGGGATGGGGACACACAGACAAGTAAGTAACGGGAAACAAACTCGCTACAAAGAAACTCTAGGACCGTCATGAGATGCTGCCCTGCCCAGGTGGTAGTAGGTATTACCGTTTGTACATGAGCAGCTCCCTCTGTCTCTGAAGGCTGGCAGCCACGCTCCAACCGCTTGTCAGAGCCTGGAGTCGTCTGCAGAAAATCCCAAAGAGGAAGTGCCCCTGGGAAGGCGTGTGGCCGAAAGGCACCGAGGGGTCCTGCTGCAGCTCCAGTTCAGCTGCCATCTCCTGGAAAAGAGGAGGGTGCTGGCACAGGAAGGCCTCGGGGCTCACTGCCCAGCCAGTCGGGTACCTGACAGGGGTGGGGGCGCGGTGTCAGGGAAAGGTCTCCACAGAGAGCAGGGCGAGAAGGAACAATTGGGCAAAACTATTCCAACTGGGAATCACTCTGAAATTCCAAATATGGAGCAGCGCAGGCTGGGAGCTGTGGCTTACGTCTGTAATGCCAGCACTTTGGGAGGCTGAGGCAGGCAGATCCCTTGAGCCCAGGAGTTAGAGTACTGCTTTGCAATTAAGAAAAAACAGGCCGGGCGCGCGGTGGCTCAAGCCTGTCATCCCAGCACTTTGGGAGGCCGAGACGGGCGGATCACGAGGTCAGGAGATCGAGACCATCCTGGCTAACACGGTGAAACCCCGTCTCTACTAAAAAATACAAAAAACTAGCCGGGCGAGGTGGCAGGCACCTGTAATCCCAGCTACGCGGGAGGCTGAGGCAGGAGAATGGCGTGAACCCGGGAGGCGGAGCTTGCAGTGAGCTGAGATCCGACCAGTGCTTTCCAGCCTGGGCTACAGAGCGATACTCCGTCTCAAAAAAA